>NW_010243273.1:0-38688 GCF_000690775.1 Eurypyga helias | reverse complement strand
ATATTTATTTTCATATATTTGATGAAAAGTATTGCTGCAAAATATTAATTAAATCAGTTTTATACTAAAACACACTGGTTCAGCAAAATGCTTTGGTTTTAAATAGTCTTTGGCATGCGGAGTCAAAAAATCCCCTTATGGTTACAGACATTCTGAAGGCACATAGAATAACAGCTTTTACATTAAACCTATATACATTGTCTGTTAACTCTTACCATCTCTCAAATATAACCTGAGTTCAAAGCTTGTTGACAAAGCTGCATGCTCTGACACAGTTTTCCTGATAATTTTCCATGGACAGAAATCCTAGATTCTCTACCCTGACCTTGACAGGACTGTGTGTTGCCTTAGTACTCTTTACTGCTGTACCAGAGCTTGTTACTTTCTGATATCTAACATGTGCCTGCTCCTCACAGAGTCACAGGGTGATAAGGGTTGGAAGGGACCTGTAGAGATGGTCTACTGCAACCCCCCTGCCAGAGCAGGATCACCTAGAGCAGATCACACAGGAACAAGTCCAGGCGGCTTTTGAAAGTCTGCAGAGAAGGAGACTCCACCACCTCTCTGGGCAGCCTGTTCCTGTGCTCTGTCACCCTCACAGTGAAGTATTTCCTCGTGTTCAGGTTGAACCTTCTGTTTTCCAGTTTATGGCCTGCTTCATCTGAAGATGCACTTCTATGAGAAGGACCTCAAAATACTCAGAAGGCTCCATCAGAGTCTCATGACAAATGAGGTGAGTTGTCAGCAGGGGATAATGAGAAAACTTGTGGGTTGAGATGAAGACAGTTTAACAGATAAAGCAAAGGACGCACACACAAGCAAAGCAAAACAAGGAATTCATTCACTTTCCCATCATTGTGCAGGTGTTCAGCCATCTCCAGGAAAGCAAGGCTCCATCATGCATAATGGTTACTCAGGTAGAAAAATGCCATCGCTCTGGACATTCCCCACTTCCTTCTCTTCCCAGTTTTATATGCTGATTACGACATAATATGGTATGGAATTTCACTTTGGTCAGTAGGGATCACCTATCCCAGCTATGTCCCCTCCCAGCTTCTTGTGCACCCCAAGCCTACTCGCTGTCGGGGTGATGTGAGGGGCAGAAAGGGTCTTGACTCTGTGTAAGCACTGCTCCGTGATAGCTAAAACATCCCTGTATTATCAACACTGTTTCCAGCACAAATCCAATGCATAGCCTTATAGTAGCCACTGTGAAGAAAATTATCTTTATCCCAGTCAAAATCAGTACAATGTACTTGCCTGTGATCACTCTAGCTGTCCTATGAATATACATGAAACTGGCAGATAAGGCATAGAACCTAGAAAAATACTTGCCCTTTTGGATCAACCAGATATGACGATATGTTAGGGGGACCTCAAATTGCAAAAACGTATTTATTTTAATTCCAGTTGTGATGCCCAGAATTTCATTGACTCTGTCTACAGGAACAGTACACATCTAGATGCACGGAGGCTTCTGAAGATGGGCTCTGCAGTATCACTTTAGGTGTCATGAGGAGTTCCACCAAAGAACAGCAGAGTCTGCACACAAATGCTGTGTTGTATTGATCTGCTCTGCCTGGATGTCTCAAATATCCCACAAATTCACAAATGACACCAGTTTTTTACCTGTTAGTAGCTGAATGCTCTCTGTACAGAAAAAATTAATAACTTAAAGTTAGGTTTCTAGCAGCATTTTAGAGATCCTTAAGTATCCTGACGTCCCAAGAGATCACTTTGCAGATCTCCCATAGATTGTCTGTCACATATACGGCAGCTCTAAGCAGGTATCTCAGATACCCTAAGACATCTTGAATGACTCTAATAGATGTATTTATGCTTTGTAATTGCTTTACTTCATTTAGACATCTAAATTTAGTTGTCTACAGTGTGGTGCTGAAAGATACCATGAGGGATTTAATTCTGTGCTGAAGCACTGAGAACTCATCTGGACTATTTTAGAACTTCCTGTCAGAATGTGATCAACCCAGTTCTAGAAATGATGGTTTTCTTTTGTACTTCAGCACTAGAGATGGGCCCTTTAGTTCAACAGATAGATTGTTTCATCTTGCAAATTATAATTGCATGAATAAATCCTGAATTGCTTATTACAGTATAAATATCACATGCATATATATGTATATATGTTCAGAGAGCTACATCTTATTGCACTGTATGTGTCTTTCAGAATCTCATGAAAACATAACGACTGCCCAATTGCCCCATGAAAGATAATATTGTAGCAGCCCAGTACAATACCTTGCAGGAAGGAAAGATTAATTTAAAGCACAGCTGATTTCAGTCTCACACTTGCAATCTCATGCCCACCAGCACTGTGATGTGTGTAAGCAGTGAAATCTGTACAGAGTTGCTGCAGTAGCATGGAGGATGAGGGGGCATCTGTTTTCAATCCCCTCCCCACACTTCCTGGGGTGTGCTGATTTTTGGATGTGTCTCATTGGTACCAGTCAGGGGATGACAGTAGTTAATCTCTATATCTTGTCCCACCTCTGTGAGTAGCCAGGATTTAATCTCAGTGTTTGTATTTCAGATCTGCTTGTCCTGAGAATTTGCAGGGAGATATGTCCTAGGATCTTGATGATGTACTGCTGCAGGTGTCAGCAACACATGCCATTTTTGTCACCCTTCTCTATTCTTATCAATACGAATGAACATTGTTATTACAAATTTGCAAATTTCTAGACGATTCCTGGGCTTCTATTTTCTTATATATTGTAGACAGTTAGATACTTAATGGCAAGACATCTACTTTTTATGATTTGTAAGTTTTCTTCTCAAAAATCTTCCAAGCTTCCAGTGTATTTCAATGATATATTGTCATAAAGTTTCCACTTTCCTGGCCTAGAACTACAAGTGAAGATTACAGTTCACATCCTCCTATGCAATCATTTTTGTCTTTAAATTGTAACCTAACACAATCTTCATATGCAATCTCACAATTTTATTGGATTCTGGTGAACTTTAAAAGCTTCTTACTTTCCATTCTCTATTAATCACCTCACATTATCCATTTTTATCCAAGACAAACTGGAAAAAAAACTTTGAGAAGCAGCAGAAGAGACACATGCCATTGCTAGGACAGACACACTCATTTTGTGCATTGTCATCATACTTTCATTGACTGTCCTGCCGCATATGTATGAGGGGTTTCCTCTGGCTAATCTGAACTTTACTGGTTATAATGGAGATCACATGTGACATCAGGTAGAGATCTTCCTCCAGGTTCTACTGTGCAGAGTTAGGCAGAGTTTTTGAGTAAGTTCATCTTCATAAGAAGCAGCTTATTTTCTGTATAATTCCATCAATGAGAATGTTTCTTAAAATTTTAAACTGTAATATATAATCAAAATTCCCAAGAAGTTTGTACTGTCAGTCTCAAAATCTGTTAGCAATGGCTGGAAAAAAAACATTTTGTAATAGGAAAAAAATAAACTGTTCAAATACTTTATGTTCAGATCACTAAGTTTATTTAGAAATTAATTTCTGAACTGCTAGAATGATTATGGAACTCTGCTGATGAAAGTGTAACAATATAAGCTTGAAAGACAGGTTAAATCACTAGAATCTGGCCTCTTCGAGTCTCCATATTCGCTTGGGATGTTGTCTTCCATAGCCACCCTGGCATGATGTCCAGTTCCAGGTACTATGGTTCACATGGAGGTAAAATACAGTTGAAATGTGCCCCCTATGACTCTGGATGGCCTTTGTGCATCTCTTGTGTCCTTGCAGCCTAGAAGAAGGATGCAAAGCAAGGTGTTGCTGAGCTGCGATGTGCTGGCAGCCACCAGGCAAGAGGTGCCCCCGCCCCCCCAGAGAGAAGGGATCACTGGTGTTGCATGTCGACTTCTCCCCATGGACCTGGGTTGTGGGGTTTGTCCATGCCCGTGCATTCAAGTATTATGAGCCACAGCCCTGCTTCCCTTGGGTACGTATCTAGCATGATATAGCTTGGTGGGAATTTTACTCCAAGGCATTGCAGGGCATGCAAGGGGAATGTATACCTGCAGTCACGTGAGTAGCATCCACATAATTCTTTGTGAAACAACTATTAATTTATTAAGTACAGGGACAAAAACCTTCCTCTTGGACTACTACCTGGTGGTCAAGATGCTGATAAACTCTTCTTTCTATGACATGAAAAATCCACAAAGTATGAGTACTGCTCCATTTTATTATTGTAAGTGGTAGAAGGTGTGTAAGCTTTTCAACCAGAACTATTTTAGGTCTGCACAATGTTCAATTTGTTACAGACTAAATTTGTTTGTGGTTTTGAATTCAATAATATTGTCAGACTGATAAAATGTCTGCTCTCTGCAAATAAACTTCCTAGTGGTATATTGCAGTTCTCAGCAAGGTCTGTCTCTGTCAATTCACACAAGAAGCTCAGGTAGGCAGGCTGGAACAAAATGAATATTTTCTGGAGGTGAATTAATTTCCCTTGCGGTTAGTGGGGCAGGGATGTGTGAACAATAGAAGTTTTGCACATATCTTATTTTTTTCTTTAAAACCATTTCTGCAAATATAACGCACATCCCACAGAAGGAAGATTTAGAATGCTTGTGCAGTTCAAGTCGGTAAACAAGTATTTTGTACTGATGAGCTTTTGCATGGAATTATGGGACTACAGAGATTTTGTAAGCTAGGCAAGTTGGCTGTCAGACATCTATTTATGTAATAAGAGATTTGGGGGATAGAATGATGGTTAATGGCATTTTGTAAACAAAAAGTTTTGGAGTGGTTATGTTCCACATATGTAACTTGCTACCACTGTTTCAATCCTCAGTTAGCAATGTATTTTGGACTTCTGACGTGCAATGATTTCTCTAGGAATACTTTATTAGGAAAAAAAAAAAAACCCAACACCAACCCATAGAACAAGACTGAAGCAGACTTTATGCTAGATTGAGTGATGTTTGCCTACTTGCCTATAGAAAGAAAAGATGTGGTAATAGTCATAAGCACAACATCTACAACAAAAGAAGTAGTAGGAGACATATTGAACTGTGAGACTTAATCTGTATGGGATTCAATACTTGCTGAAACAGCATTTTCTACTCCTAGGACACCAGTTTAACTGTTCCATGGCAGGTTTTCTGAGACCCAATAGACAATTTTGCATGCAGAAGCTACTTTAGAGATTGCTTCCTCATCTTCTAGAACACGATGGAAATATTTTATTTTACTTTGTTGCCTGTTTAAATTGGCAGGATTTGTGAGAAATTTAGAAAATACAGCAGGTTGCCTATGTCTGTTAAAACCAGTACTTGGCTCTACCTGTCTGTGCATTTACCTCTGAAGCTACAAAGAATAGAAAATGATATCATAGCACAGCTCTATGGGATGCTACTGACCTCACATCTAGATTCTCCTAGCTTCTTGTCACACTAACCATGGAGACCTAAAGATCCCCTACCCTAATTTTCTTATAAATTACGCAGTGTACATTAGCTTACTTACCTCTTACATTAACTAATTAAGGACTTTTAAAGCCATTTTCAAATCAAACTAATATAATCTTTTTAAATTAGGGCAGCTTATTTTAGGCATATTGGTCAAGACAGAGAAGAGCAAAATGTAGAACAAAGCAAAGTGTAGAGGAAAGAAAAACTTATGTAGAAAGAATATATATAATAATATATAATTGAATTAAATTCTATTGAATGGAAATAGCAATACAAAGGACCAAAAATGTGGAAGCAGTGTTTGGAGAGAAACAAAAAGCATAGCAAAAATGAAAATGGTGAAATTAAGGATTTGTGTAGATGTGGAAAGAACAGTGAAGGCAACAAAAAATTTATTATAGGAGTACAAGTGTACAGATTCCAATGGCAGGGCAGTAGATGAGCAAAGTATAAGCCATCTAACAATTTAGCAATTATGCAGTTAATGAGAGATATGGAAAATAAGCATTTAGGCAAATAATGAGCAGTTAATCAGCCAGGCAATTAAACAATAATATGCAATGTCTTATGTCTCCTACCTGTTCCATGAAATTTAGGTAGAAAGTACCTTAGCTTCTCGTTACACACTAAAGTACCAAGCCTCCAGTTCAGTGCTTATTAGGCTATAAATAATACAGGGGGGAAGTCAACCTAAGAACATTTAAAAGTATGACTCATTTATAGTAGATGCAACAAACAGAATGAATGAGCTCATAACAGCTGGTTTAGTTTAGATGACTTGCCTCCATTTGTAAGCAACACATTGCTGCGATTAGGATGGTGAAGTATGCAGTAGATTATGAGAAACAGTAAAACTCAGGTCATGGCTTTGTGTTACTAACTTTGGGTACACTATCAGCATCATAAAAACAGAAAAAGCTGTCTGACTGCAAGGGTGATCTATCTCAAATTGATGTGATTGCTGTTGAAGGCCTAATGAATAATAGCAGTGAATATGATGATAAGTGTATTTCTCACTTAACATAAAAGTACCTTCAAAACCTCTTAGAGGATTTTCTGATATAAATACATTTCTTTTAATTCTGAGTTCATGTTTAGTGGTCTGGTAAGTATCTGAAATATTTTTAATTAATAAGCCAACTGGCCAAAAGTATGACTGCCATCTTATCCATAGAGTTGTCATTTTAAAACTATCTTTAAGGTCCTTTCCAACCCAAACCATTCTATGATTCTATGATACTAGGGAAAATCCCATATTGTTAATTAGTCACTCATGCTTTTCTTTTTTTGAAATATCACTTGTAGAAGTTGTGAGTACCTTAAACATATGTGAGATAAAAAGTATTGGAGATCTAAACTGGTGAGAGTGAAAAATTAGAATCCCATTTCATGTAACATCAAGCCATATAGAATTTCTTTTCATGGTAATACATTGACACATTTCACTATCAATCACACAGTGTTTGCTTCAGCTTCTGGAGTTACCTTCATTGAGACACAAATCACAGCAGTCACTGCAAATAACAAACCTAGTGCATATTACATTTTAAAATAAACTCTCTGTGGAAACAAATTGATCATAGGGTTTTGTGTTATTGCCATAATAGGTGCTCTAAAGAACATGGTTTAGATAAAAATGAAAATGGTAACTCAAAATTAGTATTTTTCTTACAAATAAGTTAAACTCCTTGCATGATTATCATCTTTCCTTTCCTGCATATGTCACCTGATAGGAAAGAACATATGAAAAATAGATTGAATTCATACTTATGGAATACTTAAAAATTGAAACAAAGCAGCAGAATTACAGTAATTTGCACAAACAGGGAAGAAAACTGGCCCAGGTATATACTTGCAATGAAAAATTAAGCAAGAATCAAAGAAACTTCGAGCAGCTGACAGGTAATAATTATGGTCATCAAATTTGTCATGCTTGTGTGTTTCAAGGACAGGACTACTAACCCAGAGCTTAAGAGTATGTAGTGTTTCAATTTGTGCTTGGGGATATATGCCTGGCATATTTTTGCATATATTTTCTGGCAGTGAATTCTTTGTCAAAACATTAATCTCAAAGGCCTGAAGGGCACAGAGGATTTGCTCTGATTCCAGCTACCACTGCCCAACCATTTATTTGGCTTCCTAAAATCCAACCTTTAGAACCAACTAATAAAGATGAATTTTTTTTCTCCAAATTTCAAGGAAATTGTTCTAGTGAAATTTCAGCCTAGTATTTTTAAGCTTGGGCATGGAGAGGTGGAGTTGTAATAAATTTTCTTTTTTAAAATATGGAAAAGCTGATATCTAAAGCTTAAGTACTCAGTCAGGGCATGCTGCATCAGAAAGAGAAGCCCAGACTTTTTGTTAATAAATATGTAATCGGAGATGATTGAAACTGCAAGAATAAGTTGTGAAGAACTCCTTAAGTTAAAAAACAAGTTGTAATAATCCATTGTGGCAGTAAAGTGTCTTCCTTCTGATTTTCTCAAAGCATTACTGAACCATTAAGGAGCTCCAAGGCATACCTTCACAGCTCAGCTTGATGCCCTATGGTCCTCCCACAGAGCTCCCAGCAACTGTAGCTCCCAGGCACAGTAGCTTAATTTGCAAAAGCCTACAACTGCAGTAGCATGGCCTGAGTTATGCAGATTAGATGAGTATCCCAACAGAGATAATTAGCTCCACTCTGCTGTACTTACTGCCATTAGTACTTTGGCATTAGCTCAGAGTTCTCCCCACTTGTCCTCTTTATGACACAGAACCTATTCTTAATTTCTCCAGTCTCCGGATAAAACAGGCAATAATAATTGGGAAGCCAAAGCACAGGAGTGGGAAGGATTGCATGGAGGATGAGTGACAAAGGGAAGTCACTAAACCTGTGAGAGCTTTAGTGACTTCTGTGACTCATAGATAAGTCCACATTTCATGTCTGTCCCAACAACAGTCTGCCGTTGGACTGTACAAACATAGCACGAGCTATTTTCATATGTTTATGGAAACTAAATTAAAAAGACCAGTACAAAATTGATGAGAGAAGCAGAAAATCAAAGGCTACTTTTTATGTCAACTGATGTTCAGGGAGCCAGGAGTTTTTTTTTGTAATACACAGATTATTAGTGTGCTATGCTAATATCTTCCTTGCAAATTTGTGATTCTGTGGAGGTAGCCCAGTATGCTGATATAAGTTTTAGATTACTTTCTTAAACATTTCACAATTTCTTGGCTTCTTTGGGGATCTTCGCAAATTGGTAAAAAAACATGTTTGTCCTCTATTTCAAAATTGCCTTCATTCATCAATCTGCCTGCAGTGTCAAAATCATCACAGCCATCAATATTCATTCAATATAATTTCTAGGTAGAAAAGCGTATGAAAAATATTTTGCGTATTGTGTATTAGTTTATTTTTATTATTTTTTTCCATTGTGCCAACCTTTATTTATAAACGCATAGTGCTGTCTAGTTGTTGAAGACTATCCTTTCTAGATAAAGGTCAGCATTGTCTGATACAGAGAGTATTCTGGGTTGTGTTAGGAGTAATGTTGCCAGTAGGTCCAGGGAGATGACCGTTCCTCTCTGCTGAGAACTGGTGAGAGACATCTGGAGTGCTGGGTCTAGTGCTGGACTCACCAGCACAAAGGAAATATAGAGCTACTGGAGAGAGGCTCTGTTATGCAGGGTTTCCTGCCTATTGGGAAATAAAGATTTTAGGCTCATTTCATCTTGCACACTGTTTAAATGCTTGTTCTTCAGAAAAAAACAGCAATATGAATTTCTCCATTAAATCATACTAATTTTTTTTTTTTTTTTTTGTGGTTTTGGTTGTGTTTCGGGGTTTTTTTGTTTGGTTTGGTTTTTTAATATTTGAGCACTGAGAAGCCTTGATTCTTTACACCCTCTTTTACTTTGTACTTAAAATCATTACATGCACATACCCAAATTTCTGTAAATAACAGATAAAAACAACAGTTAATAAGTAAATAGCAGTGCTCTATATTAAACTATTCACATACTTATGTAAAATGAAAGATTGATGTTTTCATTTTCTGTAAATGTGTATCAAAATAATTACATAGTATTTACAGGAAAGATTTATAATTGTTCTAATTGGAAAAATGAAGCAGTTTTTTTTAGTCTAGTCTAATATTAAATAATATCTTTTAGTAAAATGCTGTCTTATCCTTTATTTGTCACATTAACTGGTATTTAAAAATTAGAAAAGGTAATGATATACCAAATGAGATATGCAAGGTTTCATTTCTGTACTTAGTTTTAATTGTTACATAATTCTGTTTTGCTATTGAATAATTAATGATAATACTTGGAATGTCTCAATCAATGATGTAAAAGTAGAAAATGGTTAACTAATATTTACTGCTTATGCTTTATTACAGATTCAGGTAGGTAGGAAATAGAACATAGTGACATTTATTTTTTTATTTTTCCATTTAAATTAGAATAGATCTTTCCTTAATTTGAAGTGCTGATTTAGGTACTTCTCCTGGTTTTAACTGGGATAGAATTAATTTTATTCACAGTAGTTAGTATGAGGCTGTGTTTTGGATTTGAGTGAGGGTATGTTCTGGATTCATGCTGAGACGAGTATTGATAGCACTGGTGGTTTTAGTTGTTGCTAAGGAGTGTTGGTACCAGTCAAGGAATTTTTTAGTTACTGGTGCTGCTCCTGTGTTCCCAACTTCTTTGCTACAAGACACTGGGAGGGGACATGGTCAGGATGGTTGGCCTGGACTGGCCAAGGTTGTATTTCATTCTATAAAACGTCATGCTCAGTATGTAAGTTGGGAGTTGGAACAGAGGTTGGCTCTTGCTTTCTGGCTTTGTCTCTTGCTACTCTGGGGAGTTGCTGGGCATCGGTCAGCAGGCAGTGAGCAGTGGTATCATTTGTTTTCTTTTCCATTATTTTCATTACATATTATTATTAGCTATATTAGTATTATTAGTATTGTTGGCATTATTGGTATAATGATTTTATTTAATTTACTTTCAATTATTAAATTGTTCTTATCTCAGCATACAGGTTTCCCTGTCTTTTTCTAAAATTCTCCTCCTTCACTGGAGGAGGCGGGGAGGTGAGCAGGTGGCTGTGCGGTACTTAGTTGCTGGCTGGGATTAAACCACAACAGGACTATTTTGAAAATCTCCTTCTTGAATGGTGTAGTGACATGTGATTTTGAAAAATTCAGGAGTTTTTAAAAATACTGTGTCATGAAACTAAATAAATACATGAAACATTTTTTCCAGTTGTTAAATTTCATTAGTTTACTAAACATGTCCCTCAGATACTGATGTTTGTAGCATGCCATAAAGCAAGCTGTTGTGTGTATGACTATGGAGAGTATTTTTTTAAATTATTTTTCCATTGCAAAAATCTGAAGGGTTGGTTCTGTGTGGTGTTAGCTAGGCTGGCAGAAATGAACTATCAGTGTCTGCAGGGCATCTTACTGCTTCTCCTTACATGCCTTGTGTCTCTCATGTCCTAGACTGTCAGTGGATATTGTACTAATGCTACTGCAAGTCTTCATGACTGAGATTTTTTCCAGTTCAAAGAGTTCATAATATAAACTAAACATTATCTCTGGGATAGTAATTCTGATTAGGAAAAGTAGAGAGAGTTTGCTAGAACAAGAAAGGAGAAATTATGCAGAATAAAGCTTTGATGCAAAATATGACATTTGGGAAGGGAATATATTTTTGGACATTTCAGAATCTATCAAACGTAATGGATTAGCAAGAGTCTGAGAAGGCTAAGTTGACTTTAATGCACTAACTCATTTCTTTCTACCCTTCCATAAGTCAACTTAGACCTTAATGGACACCTTGGACTTGAATAAGCCATTCTATTCTTTGGTTTTCCAGCAATTATAGCAGGCGGTCTGAAAAAATATTTATGTTGGCTGCCTGTGTTCATATTCATTAGAAGTCAATGGCACTTAAATATCCTGAGGCTTTCCAAAACTCTTTTTTAAGAACATTTAGAAAATATTACATTCAGCTATTAGAAATCTGTATGAAAAAAAAATTTTTGAGGGGTTGATGTTAAACTTTGAAATTAATTTGGTTACATGAATGATGAATTAACAGATGTCTGTTGTGTGGAATAAAGATGCTTAGAGAACCACATTTTATCCACTAACTTATAATGAACAAAATATTGCCAGATGCTTTACACAGAAAAATCAAGTTCTTTCCCCAGGAAGTTTAAAATCTCATTTTAGAAGCAACAAGGTGAATAATACTAAATACCGGTAGAGATGATTAGATAAAGCTATAAATTTTACAGTAAAAAAATAACCATGGAATTATTTATCCAACATGCATAGAACAAATTTTGTTTGAGAGATTGATATAAGGGCCATGCAGTAAAACCATAATGCTCTTTGCAAGTACCTAGTTACACTTCTACTCTCCTGTCTTTTTCCTCTTCTTACCTAAATGTTCAATTTTATCTAATTCCTCAAGCTTAGGTGGGAGGGTGGGGGGTGGGGAATGTGGGATGAAATACATAGGTTTATTCAACATCTTACCCTAATTTTATCAGAGTGTACTGTATGATTAACTCTGTTAGTAACAAATGTTCTTTTAAAATGTCATTAGCACCTCACAGTGATCTGAATATGAACTCTTATCATTTCAAATGTGAAGACAAGGGAATGATTATGGGTCAGTTAGTGTGTTTGAATATCTTATGAAACATTCTGGTATGAATTCTAATACATATACATGCACGAGGGTATGCGCATATATATGTGTAAATATACATATGTTTTATAAGCTAAGTAGGGACATCAAGCACTTTAAAGCTGGGAAACTGTAGAGTTAAGGTCGTTTAGATAACTGTAATTCAAAGTCTTCCATTGCACATTTTAAAGGAGAGGAAGTAATGTGACTTTAGTTTGTTCTATTACAAGACTTTGTATGTTCTCCCCACATACATTTATGCCATTAAAAAATCAGGTTACAGCTCAGTATAATGCCTTCATTGTTTTAGCAATAGCCAGAAGAGTAGTTAATGAGCAGTAGAAATTGATTGAACAATTAGTGAAAACTAGTGCATGGGCATAAAAGGGATTGCAAGGTGTCGTGGTGTAACTCTGGCTAGCAAAATACCACAAACCCGCTCTCACAGATACCTCCCCCTCCTCCAGTGGAGGGGAAGAATCAGAAGAAAGAAAACAAGGAAGCTCGTAAAATTGAGATAACTATTTACTGATTGAATCTAAATGAACATACACAGATGCTACTACTAATAAGTAATTAAAATGATAGAAAATAAAACATATGATACAATATGATACAATTTCTCATCACCTGCTGACTGATGCACAACCAGATCCTGAGAAGTGAGAGTCAGAGACAGCCCAAGAGCTGCAGCCCGAGAGCGATCGCAGCAAAGTCCAGGCGAACCGTATCAGTGACAGCATCACTGGGAAAACTAACAGACCCACTAACTTCGTCATGAATGAGCCAAGAAAGGAGTTAGCAAAGCAGCTAACCCGGGGGTTAGAGAGAGTGTTAGCAAGTGTAAGGAGATGAAAGTACAAGAGTAATGGCTCCCTGACTCCCTCACCACCTATGTACCAAGTGTGATGTACTATGGAATGAAATACTTCCTTGGTCAGTTTGGGTCAGCTGTCTGAATTGTGTGTCCCCTTCACTGCCTGTAGCGAGACAGTGAGAGCTGGGAACGCAGCTGCAGGATCAGAAGCTGAGAAAGACCTTGAATTTCATGCAGACACTCCCCAGCACCAGCTAAGAAGACACCTTCTCAGTACTTTTCTTAGTGTAAACTCAGGAACACAGCTTCATACCAGCCACTGTAAAGAGAGTTGACTCCTGACTAAAACCAGCACATAAGTGCAAGAAGAATTCTTGGGCAAAGATCAGACACAATTGTTACTTCTCTAATTGGTACCTGCTGATCTGATTGCTTATCTAGGGTACATTTGTAGAATGTATCATTAGTTCCATTTCAAGTATGGTAAAGAGGAGTTTACCAAGCAATTAATATTCCTCTGTTTTTCTTTTTTCTTGTTTCTTTACACAGCTTAGGTATTAAGAGAGGTCTTGATAGGACGTTTAGATTAAAATGGACGATAATTGATCATAAAGTATTCTAGCCAAGGATCACCTAGTTCTTCAAGTCACCAGAAGTCTATCATCAGGTGTACTGTGTGTTTTTCAAAAGTAGCATTAACCCTGACTGCAAGCACTCCACCAAATTATGCACACAAGCATCCGGTGGTTAAGCCCAGCATTTTGAGTTCTCCACTTGAGTACAAAGAAGGAATTTTCTCTGGCTCTTACCTTCTGTAAAAAAACCCATTTAATTAGTTTTACCCATAAATCTGGCTCACACTACTTAGTTAATCTTACTCTTAATTTGTGCTCTCATAATGGTAAGGACCTTGCATTGTTCACAGAGTTTAGAATTGTATCCTTCCAGTTCCCTGGAGTCATTTGCTGGTCATCTTTGCTGCATATTGCCAACACCAACAGCTGTGTGTCTGGAACAAGTTGTTCATAAGATAGCTATTGTATTCAATCACACGCACAAGGATGCTGTAGGGAATATCATGGAAGAAGGTGGGGTTTGTTGTGGTTTTTTTTTTTTATTTTTTTTCAGGAGCACTCTGCTCAACTTGTCAGAAAACTACTGTAGGTGTTATTTCAAGGAGAGTTATTTTTATAATATTCATATTAATGAAGAGTTCTATTTTTTTACAATATTTAATACAAAAAAGTGCCCATTTATCCTGTGTTTACCCAAGTAGCCCTATATACATCATTTGCATGGGAAAATAGTTTATTTCTATTGCTGTATATATTGTTATGTTATCTCAAAGAATTTATTTTCCTTTCCCTTTAAAATGTAATCTGTTAATTAATTCCTTTTATCCTGACTTTGAGCAGATCTGGATGAACACTGTTCTGAACAAATGCTTAGCAATTTTAAAGCCTCAATGATTTGCAAATCTGGATTCTAGATACCCTAATAAGCTCTCACCTATTAAATGCCTGTCTGTACTGCAGGCGACATCATTCTCTAAGTTTTAAACATGTCACACGAAATGCTGAAAACACAAGGATGGGACTCTGTACAAAGTACTGACCTTTCAAAGTGGACAAGAGCTAAAGTGCCAAAGATTAAAAGGAAAAAATGATTCAGGAAGGATATCTCGGATTCATTTAAAGAGGACTTTATGGTTTCAGGTTATACAGAAGGAACTCAAATGACAATTGCATATTGCTGATATTACATGGTTACAGAAATACTCTAACCAATTGTGGTTTTAACTTTTTTTGTTAAGACTAGCAATATTACCTCAATATGTTTTCCTTGTACATTACCAGCACTGATTCTTCACCCTGCCTACACCATCTGTGTCAATGATATGTATGTACTTTATAGTGGCACATAAGCGCTACAGAAAAGTAACCGTCAAAATATTCCAGAATGTGGTGGTACACCATAGTAACACTTCAGAAGGGGATCCTGGCTTGTTAGACAAAATGTGATTGGTGGGAAATTAGGACATACTCCAATTTTTCTCATTTTTCCTCCCAAATCAGAATTGCTAAATTTTCAGAAGTCATACTTGATTTCTGCTGTAGACATAAAGATACTTATACACGTAAACATGCATATATACATCAGTCCATATACAAATTTAAAGTAACGGCGATTTGGGAGTAAAACTTGATATACTTTTCAATTGCATGCTTTTCACTAACATAGCAACATTAATCTACAGCAGCAAATTGATTAAGCTGATCAAATGAGGTGGTTTGAAAGCTCCCACTAGGTCATTATGATGGATCATAGCTTGACAAATGATGAATAATGCATAAGGACCAACATGTTGACATGTTACTTAATTACATTGTTAATGCAACCGTGATACAAGAATTTCAGAAGGCAAAACTGGACAAGTCTGAAACAGTACAATGGTTATTTGATTCCATATACCAAGAGATGTTGAAGACTGAATAACAGTGAGATACAAATAGTAAAAGAAATTAACTGCACACATACTGTTGAACATATAAGGGAAAATGGTAAAGATAAATGTGATGATATATTTGACAAAATACTAACAAAATTAACGAGACTTGTATGATTGTTTCAAGTGCCACCCTCTTAATCACTCACAGTCTTCTGTGAAGGGATTGGGTAAATTAGCATGCATAGGAATGGACAAAAATACTCATGAATATAGTGAGAAAAGTAGCATGACATTAATTAAGATTGATTTTTGTGGTGACATTAGTAGTATCTGAGACAGACACATCCCTTATAAACTTGAAGTTCTTCCTAAAGTTTTTACTATATTTTCAATGAGTACAGAATATATGTTGCCACTTAAACTTCAGGAACTGTTCTTAATACCTGCCAGGGGAAGTCAGATCACAACACAACTGTATTATAAATTAAATATAAAACCAGATGGTTTATAGAATAGGGACTATCAATTATAATTATTGTTTCCCATGAAGAAGTAGTATGTGATCCCTGAAGGCTTCACTAGAGTAGGTCATCTACTACTAACCACAATAATGACCTCTACTGAGCCTTTTGGTAAACCTCCAGAATCAAGAGCAAGTTCTCCTCCATATTCACTGTATTCATAGCATAATCAAAATGGGTAATTTCAGTTTTTTCCCTTCCAGGGCCAAGGTTTCCCAGACTTGTTTGAACCTGTTTTCACATTTTCCTCATCATCTATCAAATGGTCTTACTGATTTCCATCAGTAATGATAAATATTAATACACATGTTGTATCCTGTGTTAGTCCTACTTGTGAAAGTCTATTTTCATTTTGATTGTCAAAACTATTTGCTGAAAATAAACTGTAAAACGTTGTTTTAGTTCGTAACTATTAATTCTACTCTGAAAAAAAAATTCTGCTAATTTTAAGTGTTCATTTTGATTATATGGAACTTTGATTTTTCTAAATTCTACATCAAACATAAAATTATGTAAAAGGACAAAAATATATTAAGATTTCCACTTGAGCACAAGCAGAGCTTAATTGTGTATATTAAAAATAATAGAAGCTGTGCAAATTTCTTGGTTTAATTTCAAGCGAGTAGAATATTTTTCTTAGAATATGGTTTTAACTAGCAGTTAGGACAAACAGTTAATTATTAAGGTCTACATCTATACATTTGTTTTCTTGAAAGAAATCTTGCAGGATTTTTCTAGCCACTAATCTGAGCTTTTAATATAAATTCCTTGTGTGATATTAATGTAGATTTTGAAGTTCAGATTGGGCTAGTTTTCACTGGATGATCTTATGAAAGATGTGTCATTTTGGTACTTAGTGATCAACATACTCATTAGTTTATTTCTCTGCAACACCCAAGGTACATATCATGAGATTTAACTGCCCATTGGTCTTGAGTAAACAGAATACTACCACGGAGGAAAACCAGACTCTGAGTAGAGAAGAATGAAATACATTAAAATAAGCTAAAAGGGAAGTTTGAATGAAAATAGCTAACTCAAAGTTAAAACTGCTTTGATTTTTTTGTAGAAAATAAAAATATAATATGCATGTAAACTAGAAAGTACTGGAGAAATAAGTGAAGGCACACAGGTGGCAAGAAAGCAAAAGACTGAATAATAATAATAAGGGAGATGGACTAGAAAGACATAAAGCAGTATGTGAAGCTGGGTTAATGATAGTGAAGTTGAAAACAATTAAATGGACTTAACAGAATAAGATCATTAATTTCAGGGGATAAAGCTAAAATGATGAATAAGCAGAAATGAGGTGAGGAGTATTTTCTGTAGAAAATCCATGAACTATCAAGGAAGGCAGCTAAGAGGAGGGCTAAAGAATCAGTGAGTTTTCTATATGACAGTGTGGGTAAGGGCACACTTCTAAAAAGATGTGAAACAGCACAAAGTGGGAATTTACAGGCCAAACAGTGCTGAATCATAGACTTAGGTGAATGAGTTACTGAATATACTACCCTAAGGGTAGGTTATTTCCTAAAAAAAGTTACATTATGATTTGTGTTACCTGATTAATATAAAAAAACATGCTTAAGGTTTTTATACTGTGATAATGAAGTTAGCTATGCAATACATAACGTAATATACTAGGCTATATTAAAATGGTGTAAGACTTGAATTCATTTGCAGAAAGGTACCTCTGGGGATCACCTGCTCCGATAGCCTGCTCAAAGCAGTGTCAGCCAGAGTACATTGTCCAGTACTGCATCCATCCTTGGAGACTCAACAACATGCCTGAGCAACTTGTTCTAGTGTTTGACACCCTCACACTGATAAAAGTCCCCTTAAGTAATGTTCTGCTCCAGACTGAACCATCTCAAACTCCCAACCTCCCCTCATATATCAGATGTTCTGATCTCTTAATCTTCTTAGTGGCCCTTTTCTGGATTCACTCCAGTTATATCCCTATGTAGTTCCTGCAGTCCTAAACCTGGAGAGCTGCATCCTCCCTTGGAAACTCAGCTAGGCCAAGGTCTCTGGTGTGCTGGGCAGTTAGGGTATGGGGGACAGATGCTGCTGCAAGGGCTGCTGGGCACCATGCCCTGCAGGGTGTCACTACCACAGCTGAGCACAGTCAGTCCACAGCTGCTGGAGCTCATCAGCGGTCACAGGTCCTATAATTATCCTCTCCTAGCAGAGGCAGGCATCTTGGAGGTCTTTAAATGTTCCCAGAGTGATGCAAAAATCCCAGTTCTTTCCAGGAGGTCTAGAAAAGGGGCTCAGAAGCTGCTGCACAATTTGCAGAGGCTGTGGGCTGCTTCTGTAAGATCCATTCTTCCCTAGCATCATGCAGAAAGGGTTCAGGCATATACAGTAGTCCTTTGGGCAATTTTGCGTGCTAGTGTTTTTACTTATGCATGTCTATGTGTTTGTCTCTCCTATAATTCTACTCATGTATTATGTATCACTAAATATTCATTGAACCAAAAAAGACAGGCTCTGTAACCAGCATTAAGGGTACGTGACTCTGCTGCAATGATAACTTATTTATCTGCAGTAGAACAGCA
Organism: Eurypyga helias; assembly: GCF_000690775.1. Lineage (NCBI taxonomy): Eukaryota > Metazoa > Chordata > Aves > Eurypygiformes > Eurypygidae > Eurypyga > Eurypyga helias. The sequence goes on along the minus strand of NW_010243273.1, from coordinate 20,224 downwards.
ATGGAGAGAGATATGGCTACATCAGCTGCAGGCTGCCAACTAATAGAATTAAACATGGAGGTTTCTCTGAACAAAGTACCCTGTAGGTACTGCCATCATATAATTTTTCTCTAACCAACTAGAATTTGCGCATGCTAGAAATCCCATGTTTGTTTGTGGCAAGTCATGCTAGAAAATTTAAGTCATCAGTTTTTACTAGATATATTCTCTTTTCATGTTTGTTTTTGAAGATTTTTACTTCAGAGGTTTTAGATTTGCCCTGAAGGAGGAAAGAGAGCAGCAGTCACATATATTAATAGAAAAATAGCATGAAGTAGAAAAATAACATTAACTACTGTATACCTTTCCTCTGAAGTGCAAATGTAATAAGGATTCCAGCTTATGTAGATACTGTGATTATGAAGAGATTCAGTGGTTTTTATTAACTGACACGTTTTATTTTCATTTTTTAATTTAATTTTTTCTTTTTCTGAAGAATTTTAGAAGAGGCAAAACGAAAAAAAGCATTTTATTATGTCTTCCTATTACACTCTGGCCCTAATCCTCTCGTATGTGGAAAAAAAATATATATATAGGAAACATGTATTGAAATCTCTCAGCATTTCAAATGTGCTGTTGGTTGTATATTATTCAATTCTCGAAGTAAGCAGGTAAAATAAGTGGGTATCATCTCAATTTGACAGACAGGAAAGTGAAAATAATCATTTGATTGTTCTGTCCAGCTCACATTAGCATAAATGGAGCCAAGTTGTTACAGTTAATGACAAGATGAAAATCTGTGTATCATAATCTCAGGCTTGTGAGTGCACCATGCGGCAAGTTTGAATGTTCAAGGCTGGACTTTAAGTTGCATCATCATACTGAAAAGAGTTTTCATTGTATTGTTCACTTCATGAGTTTATATGACAAGTAACAATGTAATTCATTATCAGGGTGTTGTGTTGAAGGAAAGAATAGGACAAAACATAATGGCTGCCCTCACCCAAAAGCTGAAACAATCAAGATCGATGAAACCCATGTCTAAAGAGACTTTATTGTAATAAAAAATAATTGAACTTACAGTCACTAATTAACAGTTCAGAGACCCTTCATCTTTTGACACAAGTCAGTGGCTGACTATTTTCTCCTTGGTGAAGTTAAAAGTTTGTGTCTTCAAAACAAAGAGGATACCTGCATAAAATCTAATTTTGACTTTTGGGAACATAAGCTGGCACATCTCATTATTTTCTCTTAGAGCCAATCAGGCTTTGAGCTTGAGCAAAACATTTATTAGTTTATCGTGTAGAAGCAGCATATGGGACATAAAAGAACCCTGAATATAACTTTTTTAAAAAGATCACCTTCCTTCTATCACTTGTAGTATTATAGATGCAATAATATTTTTATTAGTTGGAGTAGTATAAAGCAAGCAGGAGTAAAATAGCCTTATTGTGGCACTTCTGAACACTTTATATTACACTCATAAACATCAGCATATAGAACAAGTTTTATAGTAAATGTGTGTAGATAAGGTGAGACTTTATTGATACACTAACAATAGTGATTTTGGGACTGGGGAAATGAAATACATGTAAAAGAAGCATTCACTTGTCTTCTTCAGCCTTGTGCTGTGGGTTTTTTCCATGTGACTTTCCTGCTGGATGAAGTTAGCATTATCAGATGAAGTTTAACTCTCTTCACTGCTTTACTGTCTGCTGCTCTCAAGTCTGCATGCGGAGTGTCTCCTAAGATAATTTCCAAACCTTTTAACTGAATTTAAGTTAGTTTATTTAAATAGTCAGTATTGGCTAAGCTTTTTGTCTTTCCATCTCCCTGTTTGCTGTTTCCTTTGAGCCCTCAAAATTCACCTGGAATGTACTTCCAGTTTTCCTCTATACACCACCGTCCCTCTGGCAGGCACCCTGGATAAAGAACACCCAGAGTTTCAGATGCAATCTACAATTCGATAGAAATTTACACAAAACAATAGTGAACACTGCAGAAAACAGAAGAAAGGCTCTGGTTGATATGCAAGCGTTAAGTTTAATCAGAATAGCTTATTTTCATTCCCAGTTTCCACTAGAGGTGGTGGATATCAAGTCTCAGCCAAACAAATATTCTTTTCATGTAGATATGGCTTTTCAATACAGGGGTTGTTTTGAAAAGAAACATTGCTAATCTTTGAAGTATTGTCTTAATGCAAATATGATGAAGTATCATGAGAAAGCTTGGTCTTCAAAACTGTTTCATCATTTTCCAGTATTTACCTCTAAGGGAAATGTCCTCAGCTGTAGAAAGTATTCTCATGTGGTTTGGTAGCTATGTCAGTTTGCTCCACTGGAGCATCTGTACCCAGGTAAGCAAATCCTCCCCTCTCACCTGAATATTCTGAATGTTGAAAAATTACCTTCAAGTTCATCTTCAATGGCACAAAACTGGAAGTGAAGTAGTCACATCTTGTAAGTGCAGTTCTTATTTTTATTAGCATAATAGTTTGAGCACAGTTGTCAGGAATGTCTTAAGGGGTTTTCCATCTTGTTCAATGAACAGTAATTAGTACTGCAGCAGACATGTTGTTTTCAAGAAAATAATATATAATTTAATTATACACATGTTTTTACACATATTTTACTTAAAATGCCACAGTTGTGCTTGTGTGTAAACAAATGCCTAAGAAGAATAGCTCTGATTTCTTTAACTAAAATATACAGCTGAAATTTCTCACATTCAAAAAAATATACTAATTCTACATCATAAACTCATAATTTATGATTTTTTTTAAACTTACAGACTTTACAAACACTAAGATATGCTTGATTGTCTTTGTGGTAACTCTAGGTTATGCTAGTCATAATTACATGCAACTAATAATTTTTGCTTTCTTTAATTTCACAGAATGTCTACACTGTAACACTTTAAGAACTTTTTTTTTTTTAAGTTAAAGGTTGGGGAACTGAAGATGTACTGTCATACAAATATAACAGTCTGTATGAACTTAGAACTTTAAAGCACTGTCTGTAATCTCTTAATCTCAGAACAATATTTAATATAAAAATGCTGGTTGACACAGAAGTGGTTCAATAATATCCTTAGTTCTGGAAAAGGCAAATTAGATGCATGATTATCATGACTCTTTTAAACTGAATTACTATCCTTATGACCTGGTAAGCTTTGCTATTGTTTTCTGAAGCCTTTCTGGTGCAGTTAACAGGTGTGTCTTCACTGGCTCTTGGGAAGCTGATCAGACCCTGACCCTCATCCACTCCAGTCTCCTCTCATCACTCATTTCTCAAACGTGTCACCTTGAATGAGGATAGTTTGCATCAATGCTCATTATAATACACCAGATTTTATTAAGCTTCTTTGTGTAGACGACTACGTACTTCTTCAGTACATACAAGGTCACTGCAGTGTGTGTATCCATGTACTGATTGACTGATGGTTTTATAGACGAGGTTAACACCCCTGAATAGGAAGTACTGAAGGGCATCATCTGTGATGGAAATGTTGGTCTCAGTGGTTTATTTTAGTAGACATGCTCACCTTTATTTTTAGCTGTACACTGTACATATTTTGGTTTCTGATTGTGATAGGTTTGTTTCTCCAAAGGAACTGCTAATTTTCATTAACAGTGTAACAAGCCATTCGTCATAGGATCTTATTATGCAGAAAATCCAGATCTCCTTTTCCCATGTTCATTTCTGTATCTTTGGCTTTCTGTAGTTCTTGGTGTGTAGGAAGACCATATTTAGTCACAGAGGATGACAGTTAGTGCATTTTGCTGCTATATTACTTAGAGTTTTCTTCCAAAAATAAAATCCTGTACTTTGTCCCATATTTTGGTACAAAGGTTGGAGAACATCAGATGAGTAAGAATATTCTGCTTGACTGCAACCCACTGTTGGTGTACTATATCTCTGTTGGCTTTGCTTTTGCAACTGTCATGATTTTAAGCAAGTTGGTGGAAACTATAAAGAACAATGAATAGAAATATAAATAATTCAACAGGCTGGGAACAACAAATGTGCTTTTTGTAGAGTAAGTCATTGCTCGCAAGTCTCTTAATGGTTTTTACTATAATCAAAGGCATGCTGATCGGAATGATAAGGTAGCTTTAGTGTACTTTCAACAGGCTTTCTAAATTTTTCACCAATGACTTACAAAAATTAAGTTCTCACAGGCTAGATAGGAAGACTATACATTGCTAACGAGATGAAAAAATAGGGGAAAAATAAGAAATATGTCATTGTTTTTCAAACAACTTGTTTCCAAATCAGGAATGCTATTTGGTGCTATTTTTCCTCCCCTAAAGAACTGTCTAGGTATTTTATGAACACAGGCAGCTAGACCCAAGATATGGAAGAGACCACTCTAAGGTGCTGTTCAGTCCTATATAGGTCACAGAATGAATGAATGAATAAATAAATAGTTAAATAATCCCCTCTTTAATTGCTATTTGCATAGTATTACAGTGGTTTGTGCAGTTAATGTGTGGTACGCATCATTCTAATGTCCTGATGGCAAATACGACGTTGATTGCTGCATACCCCATCAAGACTCCAGTCCTTTTCCTGTTAGCAATGAAGTGCTGGAAAAATAAGCACAGCCTAGCTTTATGAGGTAGGCTTGGACAGATCTTGCTTGCAACATTACAGTCCCTTCTAAAAAGGTGCCCAGGGGAGTGAATTCCCCCTCTCACCCCTCCTGTCCCCAGGGCAATAAGCACAAAGCCCCCACTGTAGAGCTGTGTTTGCAGCGTATCTCCTGGGCGGGCTGCAGTGCACAGCCCTGGCAGGCACAGAGTTGCTGCCATCTCCGGCTCCTCCAAGCTGTGCTGGGCTCCAGGGAAGACCCTTCCTAACCTCCTACAAAAGGATATTGCAACATTTGTACAAAAGCCATCTTCTGGATTCTCCGCACAGTCTACATGTCATCTGCTACTGGTAAGCATTGCCAGTTTTTAATCTTTTCCTGCCATTTGACTATGTCTGAGTTGAGCTGCCATTAATTAACTCTGCCACTTTTCACCTCGCTGTTGCCATTTGATTAACTTTTCCATTGCTGCCTTTTGGGTTTTGGCCTGTTTTTAATTCATTGCTGCCATTTCATTAACTTGCTTTGCCATTTAATTTAACTTTTGTCTTTTGATTTACTCACTGTTGCCAGTGGATTTAACCTTGACTTACCAGGCCATCTGACTTTGTCTTCCAGCTCCTCCCCTGATCCTTACCTATTCCTTTAGACAGTCATTTCCCTGGTTCCCTCACAGAGGCTCCACCAGCTCTTTTATCATATTTCTTCCTTTTTTTGATCTTCCATTCTGTGTAGGGTATTTTTCCTGAGGCATTAAGTTAATCATTTTTTTTTTTAAACTGAGTCCTGTGTAACACATCAGGTAACAACATAAACTTACATTGTGAGTAATTCGGTCCTTCTTTTCCTTTAACAATTATCTTTGGAAATTCCTACATTGCTGCTCACCTGCACGTTTTGATCTGATACTGCTCTGGGCCAACTGAATTGCATCGAAGTAAAGCAGTCTTCAGAACTAGAACTGTTTCCCTAAAGTATCATAAACATATATACTTCATTTTAAGAAAGTTAATTAACTGATTTTTGAAGATACTAGAATATGCCTAAAGTACTCAAACTTCCATCTAACATGTCATGAGGATTTTAATAGATAAAATTAAAAGTTATTTTTATTTTATAGAATACCTTGGTAAAAGTGCACTTCTTTGATGTCTCTGGGTCATTCTAAAACTGTAGACTTTTTACTTGTTGCCCTTCCTTATACCTCTCTTTATATATTCTCCCTCTTATTTTTGCTATGGACCAGAACAGGTCATAAATCTGTTTTCTTTAGATATTAATGTAGACTACCCTTAGAATCTGTCCAGATAAAAATTAATACATAGACAATGAACAGGAGTGCAAATTGCTTTTTAGCTTAGAAAGGAGATGTGTTATGCCACTGATTCTTCAGGAATGATTGTCATTCCAGGAGCTAGCACTACATCTGAGAAGTTGAAGGATGTTTGGTGACACTTATGGACATAGGATGATTGATTATACAATTCGCTATTAACCTTCTGTAGTGATTTTGGATCTTCCTGGGATTTCAGAGGTGATGGTGAAAAGTGAGAAATATTGAAATCCTGTTAAGAATTAATCTTTGTTATTTATTTGTTAATTTAAACTTGCTTAGTTTACTTCCTTTAAGTTACTATGGTTATTGCTGATTATGTCTAGATCAATACCCTTAGGAGTGATGTCTGTAAGTCTTAAAACCCATGTCTTCCATACCTCCACCTTCCCTTTTCTCCACATTTCTATTTTCTTTCCTTGCCTCACCAGTAAATTTTCTGTGGATGTTCAAATGCCTTCCTCTGCACTGTTAGCTACCATCACTCATAGTGAAGGTGATTAGGGAGTCCAGTCCATCCTTATTAGGTGTGTTGTGGGAAAGCACCCACACTCCCTACACCACCCTGAGGGTGTACATCAGATGCATCTACAGTCACAAGGGGTTCATTGTCCTGTTCCATGGTGTAATTAGGCATCAGGATCCCTGAACGGTCCAAATCACATGGTTTGCTACCCCTTAAATTCCCTTTTCCTCTTTTTCTTTTTCCAAGTTCTCTCTCTTTAACATCTTCTTGCCTTCCCAAATAAACATGTAATCCCTTGTTTGTTCTATTTTTACACCCTTATTCAGTATGTGTGGCATGGTTGCCCTGGCAATTACTAACTTGGATCAGCAATTCTGTGAAGCTACACTCCACTTTTCCATCTCTGCTTCCCATTTCTGGCATTTCTTGTGTTGCTGACTTGTTAGTGCAGGTATGGGTCAGGGCTGGCTGCCTGCTGCACTCCTCTGTGCTCTTTGCAATGCCTTGCAATTTCTCATGACATTTTCTTCCTAGTGTAGCTACAGGTCATACCTTGGCCTACTGCACTCATTCCCTAATATTTCCTCTCTCACAGATAATATGAGTTAATATGAGAAGGAGCTGGATGACCTGACCTCTCTTCCACAGAGACTGCGTTCACCTCCCATGGTCCCCTCCGTGGGCTGCACAGGTGGGCGCAGGAGCCAGGCTCTCATGGACGTTGCCTGTGGTACTATGGTGACAGTAGCTATAGTCTGACATTCTTGGGTCAGACTTTCTGGGCTCTGTTGTGACTCACACAGGAGACTTACAAGACTTTAAACCAGTAACACCACCATGAAGTTAATACTCTAGCATGACCATGTAGAAAAGTCAGCTCTTTGGGCTGATTGCACATGCCACCCCTCTTCAGCCACCTGGCAGTAGGATGTCGTCAGCTGGAGGGTGCTACTCACACTGTTGCACAAAAGCGTGCTTGAAATAAGGAGCCTTTGCAATGGGATTGGCCCTTCACCAGTCTTCTGAATCCACCCCTCTACCATCTCTCTCCCTCTTCCTGGCCTATTTGAGCTATTCAATATATTGATTTTAAGTGAGAAACAAAGTGAGTAGAGGTCTGCTTGAAGCAGTTAAAGGTCTTAAACCTAAGTCTTCAGTACACTGCGAGAGTGCTTTTCATTGTGATACCAATCAGTCTGGGATGGGAATTGCTGCTTCTTCTCCTCCTATTCCTTCCCAAATGTAGGAGATTTTCTTCAATCTTTTTCTTTTGTTATTCAGTAGAATTGATAGTTCTGCATTTCACAGCAGAAGACATGAGAGCTGAGGGCATTAATCACCTTGTAATGTTTAGAGCTCAGCCTGGCAACAGTCTGAATGTGTAATCATCTAAAACCCAGATGTGAGGAATAGCAGGTTTAATTTAGGAAGAGGGCCAAGTGGCAGTCAGATAACTCACCTAATTCATCTGAGTCCTCAGAACGGTAGTCCCACATTGGGAAACGGAAATTTGAATTGGTTTATGTGCTTTATTATAGAGTAATAAGTAAAAATAAAGAAAAATATAGAAAGAAGATATTGCTGAGCTTAAAACTAGTGGATCATCACAGGAATATGTACAATAAAATAATATGATGGCCAAATCAAGGCAAAGACTGAAGCCAAATTATAATTCATGAACTATGTGTGTGTGATGGAATCGTCTTATCAGAACCTCATGCTAGTATAGGATGTGGGTTACAGGTCTTTAACACTAGGAAGTATTGTTTGAGTTAATCTTACAGGAAAAGATTAAAGGAAAAAACGTTTATACCTCACTAGTGAATATAGCCTGTTTTATACAAACAGTATTCATAGTTCAGGATGTGAGTCATCATTCTGACTTCAGTCTGACAAAGGGAGAGTACAGAAAGCTTTCAAATGAATATGATGTAAGGAACTGAACAAGTACAGAGGGCTCAGATGATTTTATTTAACTAAAATGTCACTAATATTACACTTCAGTCTTTAAAAATCACTCTTACCCTATTTTACTCTTATGCAACTCTACCCATTTTTATTTTACACTGCCTCCTAAATCTTAATTAAACATAGTGGTTTTAGAATGGTACTGACTTTTAACTCAGTCTCATGTCTACCAGCAGTAATTCTGAATATCATCACTTCAAAGTCTGAGGTGCTGCTTAAATTGCATGGCACTCTTTGGCTTAAGGACGTAGCAAACTCTTTATGATACCATTTTTTAAAAACAGATTAACCTGAATGCTGTGTCACAATGTGATAGATTATAGCTTCAAATCCAGAAGAGTAGAGGGTTGAACCATCTTGTGCTTTGTGGCTTCAGGATGTCTCCTTCAAATGACTACAATTCCCAGTAAATAAAATAGATGGGTCAGAGTTCTGGGTCCCAAAATTGGTCTCTTATACAGCAATTGTTAGGATTGGTGTGGCTAATGACAAGGATAGTTGTATCCTGCTCTGACAAGGAAAGGATGAACAGGCATTTTAGATGCTGCTGGTAGAGTCAAATGACATGTTTCTCTCATGAATAATGTTGACCTTGATAGAGGACTTCTGCTTATTCTGTTTCCAGGACAACCTTCCTAGTTTTAATCAGTTCAGTGATTCAGTATGCTAAAAGCAGTAATAGGTTTAATCCTCACAGAGGGCAATCCTCTGTCCTGAGGTCACTGTGAAATATTTCCCTTTGGTGTGACCATGGCCTAGAAACAGGCCCTGTTTTAGCTACAAATCACAGGTGCTCTGTATATAAGCCACCTATGAAGTTGGTTCCAACTTTCTAGCTGGAATAAACAGACCAGTAGTCCCCTCCTGCTGCTACCTTTACACGTATAAGCTGCTACTTCTTGAAGTAATAAGGGTTCTGTCAACTACATAGTCTTGCTTGTGCATTCTTTCAGTAATCTGTAAAAGGAAAATTTGAGAAAGAGAAAGCATCTTGGATATCTTCACAGTATAATTTCCATGTATATAATAAAAAAAAAAGTCATTCCCCAAACCCTTACTTGATACACACATATACATTCATAGACTGACTGCTCAGGATCCAAGAATTTTTCTTTCAGTTTTGAATAGATTTATTGAACAAAGTATCTGATAACATGCTGATAAAAACCAAGTACATCTATGAAGTAGTATGGGATGATAAGCCAGTTAATGATTCTATTACACTGCGTAAGATCAATATTCAGCTAACCAAGTACTTATAATGTCAAGTTGGTTGTTGGTTGTTGGTTTTTTTTTTTTTTAATGCTGAATTTGTATTTATTTACCAAAAATAATTGTCTAATCACAAAATATACTTTTAGGAGCTTTCTGAAAAATGGAAAAGTCTAGACATACTAGGGAAGACTTCCTAGTTATATACATGTAAAAACAATACCTGAGGAATAAATTATACCTTCCATGGTGATGACGTTTTAGTCCTTTCAGGACACTTAATTGTTTGTATTATGTATGTGGGGCTGTGAATTGGGCAACACTGCTTTTTTGAGTAACAAAACTTATCTATAAAGTTGTTTGACTTTGCATAGACTTTTCTGCATAAGTTAAGAGATTACAATGTATATTTCTTCTTCCTTGGCTTGTGCTTTACACAGATACGGTTTAGAAGTGGGAGGAGCCAGTACATAGCCAGAATTAACATGGGAATTTTTGCAAGTTTAGAACTTCTATAATATGGCTCTTGGGCAGCCAGTTAAGGACAAAATATGTTCTCTGTTAGCATGATGAGTCAGAGCTTTATAATGTTGCATTGGGAAACTGGATTCATTCCTGTCTTTACTGAGATGAAAAATCCGCTTCACATGGTGTTTGAACATAAATTTAGGTAGATTTCCTGGGGTTCAAAAAGGTTCATAAGTTCTGTATTCTTCCTAAATTAACTCAACTTGTTGCATGTGTTCTGCAACTTTCAGGAGTAAGTCATGATATTTAACTCTGTCTTATCAGTACTATATCTATAAGAGATGGGTTCATCATCTAACTCAAAAGACTAAAAATAAACAGCAAAAATGCTGTGGATTTAGCTGATTATTTTTTCTTGGTTTATGTAAGCGGGAAAAATCCAAGTGTATTATGATTGTTTTACAAAATTATATTTAAATCTTGTTTGTATTTTGGTGTCTGTGTAGTTAGATCATAATCTAATAATTGAATTTGAACATATTTCTTATCTCATCTCCCAGTGAACACTACTATGAAGGCAGAAAATGAGCTATGAAATCCATCATGTTGTTGAGACAAGGTACAATTCTAAGATAACCGAAAAGCTGTATGATCACTTAGTCTTAGAGGGAGTGAGGTCAAAGCTGGGGATTGCAGTAAAACACAAGAGTATGTGGATTGAATGATCTGTTATTGAAAATATTATTGCTTGTACCTTACTGTGTCCTTTAGAAAAGGGAAGGGAAGGATTTCAGAAGTACTCACTGACTTAGCAGCTGCAGTGTCCCATATAAACTGTTTAGAATTATATAGGAGCTTAAGTTGCATCAACTTTTGGTGAAATCTAAGCTGAAACTGGAGGTGTGACTGTAGCCACCAGTGGACCTAGGTTTGCTGTGTGTAGCAGTGCTTTGGGATTTCTTCAGTACCACCTGAACATAGAGGGGTTTCAGGAGGTGGTCATAACATTAGAGGAAAGGGGTAAATGTTCCCAAGTTTTTGTTTAACAATTTTGACATGTTATTAATGAGGTTTTCCTGTATTAATTTGGCATATGAATGTTAGTGTTACTGTCATTTGAATTATAGTAGCGTGTATTTTCATTAGAGTATTAAGATTTTAGTTAGGCCACCAATTCATTCTTGTCTGCTTTGTGGCAATGAAAAGATTTTGGGCCTAACTTAGGTTACACAAAATGTGCCTTCTAGACTGTACTCCTTATAACTAATTTCTAAAGACAAAGGATAGGCAGGGTGAAGCTCAGAGTAGGGAAAACATTGACAGAAACCTGGGTGCCTGGAGAACATTCACTAGTGACCTATTGAATTTTATTACCTTGGGCTCAGATGACAAGTGAGCAGGGACTTGAGAATTTGGATTTTTAATTCAGGTTTTTCAGTTCTGCCATCTTTCTGATTTAGGACTAATGTTGAACCCAGCTTTTTAGTCATTCTGGGAACTGGGAATGTTTTAACCAAAACATTGGAAAACAAGTAACCTCTGAGTACTCTTTACCCATCACTTCATGCTAATAAGCAAACTACTGAGTTCTACTGAAAACTAGCAGTTTGCAACTCTCAGCTGAGGGTAGTTTTGCTCTCATCTCATTTGTTGTAATTTCTCGGCTATTATCAGTGTTACAAGTGTTCCAGAATAAACAAAAAGTGAAAATAAATTATCTTCTTGTGTTGAAATAGAAATTCTACCAATCACAGAAGTGTCTCATCACATATTAATTTAATGCATGCTTAAGATTTTACATTTAAGAGGTTTTTTTTAGAAAAGCTTTTTGATAGATGTAAATATTTTAAACTCGCTGCAGCACCATGTAAAGGTGATTAGTGTGGTTCCCATCTCCAGCAGTCTACCCTTTGAGGTATTTTATTTGTTTCATATAGAAAACGTCTTTTCTAAAACAATTGTTGATTTAGAGGAAGCTGTTACTGTTTCATGGTAATAAGGGTAGGTGTTATTTACTTTGCACTTAGGGTTGCCTCAGTTTTTTTATTGGGCAAATAAAATGTAACACTCTCTTTTCCTAGTTAGTAATTGTTCAGTTCACTGGAGAATTTATTTCTTGCAGCTGTAAAGAAATGTGGTCACATAATAGCATTTCTCTGATCTGAATGGATGACAACAGGTGAGGAGAAAACAGATCATGCAACCAATTATTCCAGAAAGAATGTATTTGCCTTTTCTTCCTTGCAGACAGTGAGAGAGGAATCTCACAATAATTGCAACTTGTGAAACAGAATGGGAAGGAGACATGAAGAGCCCCGCTCAGTGAAAGTGAAGTCAGGTAAAAAGGCCAGGAGGCCTGGCGTGGGTGAACAAGCAGCTCCTGGACGAACTGAGGTGCAGAAAAGAAGCCTGCAGAGGATGGAAACAGGGACGGGTATCCTGGGAGGATTACATGGAAGTTGTCTGACAAGTCAGGGATCATGTTAAGAAACCTAAAGCCTGAACAGAACTAAACCTGGCCAGGGACATCAAGGGCAACAAGAAGGGCTTCTATAGGTTCATAGGGGATAAAAGGAAGATCAGAGAAAATGTGGGCCCTCTGTGGAAGGAACCAGGAGAGCTGGTTTCCCAGGATATCGAGAAAGCCAAGGTGCTCATTGATTTTTTTGCTTTGGTCTTCACTGGCAAGGGCACAAGCCATACTGCCTAAGTCATGGAAGGCAAGGGAAGGGACTGGGAGAATGGAGAGCTGCCCGTGGTTAGTGAGGATCAGATTTGGAAACACATGAGGAATCTGAAGGTGCACAAGTCCATGGGACCTGTTGAAATACATCCACAGGTCCTGGAAGAACTAGTGTATGAGGCTGCTAAATATCTATCATATTTGAGAAGTTGTGGCAGTCTGGTGAAGTTCCCGCTGACTGGAAAAGGGGAAACATAACCCCCATCTTTAAAAAGGGAAGGAAAGAGGAATCAGGGAACTACAGGCCACCTCAGTCTCACCTCTGTGTCTGGCAAGATCATGGAGCAGATCCTCCTGGAAATCATGCTAAGGCACATGGAGAATGAGGAGGTGATTGGTGACAGTCAAGATGGCCTCACCAAGGGCAGATCGTGCCTGGCAGATCTGGTGGCCTTCTGTGATGGGGTCATAATCTTGGTGGATAGAGGATGGGCAACTGATGTCATCTACCTGGACTTAATACAAGGTGTTTGACATTGTCCCACATGACTTCTTTGTCTCTAAACTGGAGAGGTATGGATTTGATGGATGGACCACTTGGTGGATAAATCCTGGCTTGATGGTTGCAATTAGAGAGTTGTGGAGAAGTTATAGTAGCCTTCCAGTACCTGAAAGGGACCTACAGGAATTTCGGGGTGGAACCTTTTACAAGGGCTTGTAGAGACAGGACAAGGGGTAATGGGTTTAAATTGAAAGCATGTAGATTTAGATTAGATATCAGGAAAAAATTCTTCGCTGAGAGTGTTGTGAGGCACTGGAACAGATTGCCCAGAGAAACTGTGGATGCCCCATCCCTGGAAGTGTTCAAGGCCAGGCTGGATGGGGCTTTGAGCAACCTGGTCTAGTGGAGGATGTCCCTGCCCATGGCAGGGGGGTTGGAACTAGATGGTCTTTAAGGTCCCTTCCAACCCAAACAATTCTACGAATCTTACTTTTCTTTAGGTTACCCATCCTTGTGGAATTAAACTTACTTCTGGAAAAAAATAGTTGGGGGCACAATGTACACATGAAAATACTCAGGGCATTCTGGGTGTATTCTTCATTTATGAACAGTCCTTAACTGCCAGAGTGTTTGCACTTTCAGGAAAAGGCTGCATAACAAATACTGTTTTCTATCTTGCAGTTGAGGTCTTTATTGTTTGAATGAGACAGATTGATAGATTTTCATCACTTACAAACCTATACACTTTTCCATTGCACCATGAAACAAGTTTTAAGTATATCAGCTACGCACTAGAAATTTGAAGTGGGCATAGTGACCTAGACTTCTAGTAAAGATAATTCGTGTTTTTTACAACCAACCAGATGATACTCTTTTCTTAGCTAAAAGGATTTATGTATAGGAAACGTTTTCTTACTAAAGTTTCAATCCTTTCTTCTATAAAGAAAGTTAAAAGATAAGTTGTGTATGAAATTACTAGTTAACTTAAAACATAAGTAAGATAAAGTTATCCCCAAAATAATTATAAAATTGTTTTTTAAACTCTTACAATAGCCAACCTTAATATCTCAGATGCCTGCACGATGGTGTTTGATTAAGCATATACTGATGTTATATTTGAGAAATTTCTCATGCACAGCATTTTTCTTCCCTGATTTTTAGCTTCTCTCTGAAAGTAAAGCTTCTAAACAAAGTTAGGTTCTCAGTAAGCTTCTCCTACTCACCAAATAAGCCAACTTCTGTCTGCTTGATGTCATGAAATACTACTTTCTAATCTAACATGTTCAAGATAGCAAAGGTGTATGGCATTATTCAATATCACTTGGCTTCATGTGTCTTCTTGTTTAAAAAGTTATCAGGTGTACAAAAGGGACAAAACATTATCTAACTATGTAATGTGATCTGTGATAACAGGCAGACTTGGAAGGGCAAGTATATCACTGAAAAAATGTCTTATTGAAGACAATTATGAAAATGTAGTTAGAAAGATAATGATTTCCCCTGTACAGCCTCAGCAAGTATATACTGCATTCATTAGAGAAATAACAGTCAGTGATGTTTATGAATGCATTTTCTATATTTCGTCTTATCTTGTTGGGCTCTTTGCATTCCATGAAGTCTTGTGAAGTCTGTTTTCTTGGAGCACTGCTGCCTGCAATTCAGATAGATGATGCAGGGCATGAGGAGCATGCTGGTCTGCTGTTTCATGGGGCACAATTATGGCTTCTAAGAATGTCTTTAAAAGAATCAAAATAACTCTTATGGTCACAGAAGTTTCAAACTGCAATATTTTCTCTGTTTTGGTACATCTTTTACATACTAGCTTGTGTAGCTTTTTTGCCCCTTGTTAACACAGAGAAAGGTAAACTGTCTCATCACATCACACTCTGCAGACATACTAAAGTTATGGTATCATTGTATTTTTCAAATCTTTTACCTTTTAACATTTCTATATGTGCTAAATATTTCTTTTCGGCTTGTGTTTTTTCATTAGTCTTTATCTGTAGTTTATTCTCATATTTGTTCAATATCATGGGTTTTTTTCACTAGTTTTAATTTTATTCACTATATACACATCTTTCTTTATCCCCTTAATGACTAATAATCTTTATGTTGCTTCCGTGTGTGGGTTACGCTTGAATCCATTCCAAAGAGGCATGGTTCTGTAAATACTATGTCTTTGGTAGCCCTTTTTGCTGTTGTCAGGAGAGCTAATAAAACTTGCTAGTAGGCAGAACTCAGCCTCTGCATTACCGCCTGTTAGAGCCGTTTCATCCTATATTATTTTTTCTTGAGTCTGCCATGATTGTCTTGAAATATTTGTGCAGCTGTCTCCAAAGTTTTTCTATTTCCTATTCTTCCTAATATTTATATGACATTTGGTTTTAAATGCTGAATGAGTTTCATAAACATTTCCTGTCCAGAAAGACAATTATCCTTCATGGTGAAAGGTGAAAAAGCCATCCTTAAAACACTGTTATGGATAAAAATAAAAATTGTTCTGTATGACTCAGAGAGAATATTAATAACATTTTTCTTCTTTGTAACTCATTGCACATTCATTTTCCATGCCAAATTTGTATGCATAGAATCATGGAATGGTTTGGATTGGAAGGGACCTCGGGGATCATCTAGTTCCAACCCCCCTGCCATGGGCAGGGACACCTTCCACTAAGTCGGGTTGCTCGTAGCCTCATCCAACCTGGCCTTGAACAATTCCAGGAATGAAGCATCTACAACTTCTCTGTTCCAATGCCTCTACTGGCTTCACTGTGAAAAATTTCTTCCTTATATCTGTTCTAGATCTACCCTCTTTCAGTTTAATGCCATTGGCCCCTGTCCTGTTGCTACATTCCCTTAGAGAAAGTCCCTCTCCAGCTTTCATGTAGGCCCCCTTCAGGTAGGTTTTTGGAGCCTTCGCCTTCTGGAAGTCTGTTGTAAGGTCTCCCTGGAGCCTTCTCTTCTCCAGGCTATATAACAACAACTCTCTCAGCTTAGGTGCCAATTTTAGTTGGGATAAAGTTAATTTTTCTCACAGTAGCTAGTATGAGGCTATGTTTTGGATTTTTGCCAAGAAGAATAATGATAACACACTATTGGTTTTCATTGTTGCTAAGGAATGTTTATGTGACCTCAAGAACTTCTTCAGTTTCTCATAGTGCACCTGTGTTCTTCTCTGCAAGAAGCTGGGAGGGGACACAGCCCAGACAGCTGACCCAAACTGACCAGAGGGACATTTTATGGCATCAAACATCATGCTCAGTATGTGAGTTGGCTGGGACGGAAATTGCTGTTGTGGGGATGGGCTGAGCATCAGCCGTACAGTGGCGAGCAGTTGTATCATTCCTTCTACTTTTTTTTTTTTAACCACATACCACTACATGTTATTATTATTATTAGTAGTAGTATTTTCATTACAATTTATTATTATTCATATTATTATTATTACTTCACTTACCTTTAATTATTAAACTGTTATTATCTCAATCACAAGCTCGCTCTTCTTCTTCCTCTGATTCTCTCCCCCACTTCACTGGGGGAACTGAGGAGGTGAGCAAGGAGCTGTGTGGTATTTGCTTGCTTACTGGGGCCAAACCACAACAGCCTGTGTTCACAGGAGAGGGGCTCCAGCCCTCTGATCATTTTTGTGGCCCTCCTCTGGACTCACTCCAACAGTACTCCAGGTGGGGTCTCACAAGAGCAGAGCAGAGGGGGAGAATCACCTCCCTTGACCTGCTGGCCACACTTCTCTGGATACAGACCAGGATACAGGTGGCCTTCTGGGCTGCCACTGCACACAGCCGGCTCATGTCCAGCTTTTCATCCACCAGTACTCCCAAGTCCTTGTCCTCAGGGCTGCTCTTGATCCATTCTCTGCCCAGCCTGTACTTCTATTTGGGATTGCCTTGACCCAGGTGCAGGACCTTGCACTTGGCCTTGTTGAACTCCATGAGGTTGGCAATGGCCCATCTCTCCAGCCTGTCAAGGTCCCTCTGGATGGCATCCCTTCCCTCCAGAGTGTCAACCGCACCACACAGCTTGGTGTCATTGGCAAACTTGCTGAGGGTGCACTCAATCCCACTGTGTCACTGACAAAGATGTTAAACAGCATCAGTCACAATACCGACCCCTGAAGAATGCCACATGTCACTGGTCTCCACTTGGATATCAAGCCGTTAACCACAACTCTTTCGGTGGAACCACCCAGCCAGTTCCTTATCCACCAAGTAGTCCATCTGTCAAAGCCATGCCTCTCTAACTGAGAGGCAAGGATGTTGTGTGGGATGATGTCAAATGGTTTGTATAAATTCAGGTAGATGACATCAGTTGCTCTTTCCTTATCTACCAATGCTGTAACCCTGTCATAGGCCACTATATTTGTCAGACACGATTTGGCCTTTGTGAAGCCATGTTGGTTGTCACCAGTCATTTCCTTATTTCCATGTGCTTTATTCACATAAGGCATATATATACATATGTACATGCCTAAGTAGATATTTAAATCTATTTCTGGATAACACTTAACTACATTCTCCTTTACAAGAATGAATTCAAATTCCATTGTCATAATGGAAATTCAGTACAATGAGTAGCAAACCCTATTATTTAGGGATTTTCTACAGCATAGGGAAATCATGGGCATTAGCCTTATAAGATTGGCCTTTGAGAATATCTGATGCTCATTGCACCATAAAAAGTGAAAGGAGAATATCCTGTTGTCATTGTTGCAGCCTTTTCTTCATACTACTGAGCTCGTGTCTTCTGTAATACCTTGTGGTGTTCAGTTGTGCATCTTTTTGTGCTTCTGGGAAAAGTATTCACTTTGACAGATTTTCTGAATTTTAATTCAAGGTAGTTCTCTCCTTAATGGTAAGTGTGAATGAAAAAAAAGAAAATCAGTTTTTATCTATCAATTCCTCTACACCAGAAGGTTCTTTTATTCCACTGTTGTACTTTAACTTAACAACTAAACAGTTAGCTGAGTTTCAATTTATATCCATTATTACTGACTATAGCTCTTATATTCTGTTGGGTTTTCTCTTTCACCTAATCAGAGAAAGCTGACTAAGTAGCACCAGTTCTTAGACAATGAAATTGAATTATTCTTCCAACCTATGACTTTTGGCTCCTAACCAAAGGCATGCTTATGTATAAAGTTTATTCCCACAGAGACACTCTTCTGAGCTCTCGCTGGATGCACTTTTACATATTAGAGTTTCAGATTGACTTTTCTGTATGGTTTGCATGCATAATTTATGCAGATGCTCATAATTACTGTTGACTTAAGTTTAAGAAAGTTCATAAATAATGTTTCACCTTATGTTTTTAATTAATTGTATTGGGTTTGTGTGGCACAGGTTTGTAATGCTGGGGGGGGAGGCAGGGAGGAGGGAAGGGAGGAGGGAAGGGTGGGGCGCTACAGGGAACTTTTCTGTATGGTTTGCATGCATAATTTATGCAGATGCTCATAATTACTGTTGACTTAAGTTTAAGAAAGTTCATAAATAATGTTTCACCTTATGTTTTTAATTAATTGTATTGGGTTTGTGTGGCACAGGTTTGTAATGCTGGGGGGGGAGGCAGGGAGGAGGGAAGGGAGGAGGGAAGGGTGGGGCGCTACAGGGATGGCTCCTGTGAGAGGCTGCTAGAAACTTAACTGGCTGACCAGCCTCTGGCTGCAGCCAAGCCAGTCAGAGATGATGGTATCACTTCTGGGATAACATATTTAAGAGAGGAAAAATACTGCTGGGGAAGCTGCAGTGGAGAGACCAGTGGGATATGAGGGAGACAACCAGGCAGACCCCCAGGTCAGTGCAGAAGGTGGGAGGAGGTGACCGGAGCAGAGGTTCCCCTGCAGCCCGTGGTGAGAGGGCAGGCTGTGTCCCTGCAGCCATGGTGGGTCATGGGGGAGCAGAGAACTGCCTGCAGCCCGGGGAGGACCTGTGGGGAGGACACATATAGGAAAAGTCCATGGAGTTTACTCCCCATCCCATCAGGACGAGGAATGAGCAAGCAGCTGCCTGGTGCTTAGTTGCTGTCTGAGCTTAAACCATGACATTAATATTTTTATTTTATCTTGTATATTTATCTTCTCTGGTGTTTAATTATATGAAGTAGTCTTAAGAATTGTTGATATAAAATCGACCATCTCACAAACATTTGATAAAACAAGGACATTATTAATTAATCTTTTAGTCTCAAGAGGTTATTATCTCTGATTTGGTAATTTTCTATTTTGATCAATTCCTTTGGGGACAAAATATTCCTGGTTTACAGGACTAATGTGGAAAATAACAGCACTTGGTGACCTATTTAACTTTCTCAGTATTCTGAAGTCCAAAACCAATGATGTTATGTGTAGTGGGGATACACTCCATTTCAGAAGAGATTTCTTACACTGATCTTGCATGCAGAAAACAGATCCTCTCTTAATATATTGAAATGTATATTTATTTTTCACATCAGTGTTTATGATTTAAAAATATTTCAAATGCTGAAATATGTGTAGCATTCTGCATAACCAGGTTATAAAAACATCCTTGTTCCAAATACTTTGAAGCTTTAACACAGAAATTGACCATTATAGCAAAGAAATTTAGGTACACTGAGATTAAGATAAGTTATGCAACCATCTGCTAGCTATGCACAGATTGATAACCAGTGATTTATTTCAATTTACTAATAACCAGTTCTGAAATCTACTCCTTGTCTGGGTTGGGCTTGCAGATCTAATCAGTGAAAATTTAACCTGCACTTCTAGTGTGAAGCACTTCACTTGTTTGAAAAGATTTGTGTTGATTTACATCACTTGATCATCTGGTCCCTTTTTGGTCCAAATCACTGGAGATGCTCACTGCCATTTATGTACAATTTAAATATTTCCTCAGCACAACACATTCTGTGTTATTTCCTATTGTCACTGTGAGAGTGTGGATCTGAGGCAAGAGTAGACACCAACTAAAAGGAGAGGTGTCACCTGCCACTTTCAGTTCCTTGTTGCTGCTTCCCCAGTCCCAGCAC
>NW_010243272.1:499-3956 GCF_000690775.1 Eurypyga helias | reverse complement strand
GAGTTAAACCACGACACAAGTGAAGGACTCTCAGCAGCTCCTGATGGCAGCAAGGCTGGAAGTCCTGAGAGCATCTCATGTTAATGTCGAGGGGAGCCACACGGAGAAGCTGAGCTGTGGTTAGTGCCCAGTGATGTGCGCTTCTGGTCCTTGGGAAAGGGGAATTTCAAGCTTGCAGGGAGACCACACTCATTAAGGCAAAGAGAAATAAAGTGCAGTACCAGTGGTGGCCTTGGGAGAGAGTTTTGCCTCATCTTTCACTTCCTCAAAGGCTTTCTGTGCACACAAGGAATTTGGTCTTTCAGTTTGGTGACTTCCCCTTCCCCTACAGCAGCGCTTTGACCAGAACGGCTGTAAACATTTCAAAGGGATGTCAGTTAAAGGTGACTCAGGAAGAAATGTGAAGAACTTGGAAAGACTGGAAGAATAACTGTTGTACCAATTGCTTTTCCAAAGGACAGCTGCGGGGATGAAGCTCTGGAGAGGATGGTTTGGCAGCAGCCTTCCCACTGCAGCGGTGCAGTCGCGGTGATTAATCGTACCTTTTGGAAGCACACGCTGTTTTGGAGGGGCTTCCGGCCATCCCCGAATGCAGTTTACAACGAACGGGCCGTTGCGTGTTAAGGGGCAGGATGACTCCAGCTGCTATCTGGGTTCTGTGCAAAAACTGGCAGCGCTTCAGGCTGAACGTGGGGACCCTGGAGAGTAGACAAGGGCCCTGTTGTTCACTGGTAACTACCAATAAAGAGTCCACTAGATAAAGTGGCTCATAAATGGCATCTGAAGTGGTCTTTCACCCCAGCAAGGGATATTCCAGGAAAGCAACGTAGGAAAAGGACCAACTCAAAGGAATTCACCACCACAGGTTATTCCCAGGCGGCACCGAGCTGCGTAAGGAGGAACGGAAAACACGTGGCCTTATTCTCTGTGAAGTGTTTGTGGAGTTTCTGTCACCATAGCACTGAGTCACCAAATACAGAATGGCCCCTTCCATGATTCATAACTGAACCCACGGTGGCTGTTGCTGTTTCCAGTAGACCTTCTCCAGCTGAATGGAGCAATGCTGGACACTTGGAAGCCTCTCCATCCTCCTAGCACACTGCAAACAGATTACTACACCCAGCAGCTCTTCAGGAGCTTTTCCAGGCAGGTGCAAAGAGCTGATAGTTCTGTGGATCGTTTCATACAGCCCTAGGTCTGACTGGTGTCACCAGCTGTTGCCAGGGTGGTTCATGAAACAGTGCTCTGGGACACCTGGGGTTCAGCTGTCCACCACCAGACTTCATCTCTGCAGGGAGAAGTTATCGTTATTGAAGAAATCATTATCAGCTCCAAGCTGATAACCTGGTCTTAAAGAATTTTTAGCCAAAATGATTCTGCTGCATGTGACAGTAAGGCTAAAGAAAAATGCACTGTTTTGTCCCATTTTGTTGTTTTCATCTTTATGAACAGTTCCACCATTTCCATGCTTCAGAGAAAGATGCTGTAAGTTAGCGTGGCATCAGGAGGGGCAGAAGGAAAATAAATACTACTTGAGGAATCTGCTCTGAAAGTCCCTTTGCAATTCACATTTGCTCACAGTAACGTTGCCAGTGTCAGCAGGTGAATACCCCGGGGTTTCCATCCACACCGGGTCCATGTGTGGCCTAAGAGCAGATCCCTCGGTCCCTCCAGAGCTCTCCTGCTGCGATGGCCACCCCGCAGGCAGAAGACCCCTGCGAAGACACGCTGCCCTGCAAGGGAGACTTTCTGGAGCTGGGGCAGAGGAGCGGACCACAACAAGGAGCACAGGAGGGGAAGACTGGGGCTGGAAGCTGGGAAGGTGGGCAGACAGGCTGCAACTGGGAACCAGGGTGCACCGGACTGCTTGGATGGGACTGGAGCAAGGGAAAGGGGCCTCTGGGCACAGCAGGGCAGACTGAAGACAGACATGGGGGTATGGGAAGGACTAGGGCTGTGTGAACAAGGCAGAAGAACTGAGAACAAACAGAGGTAGAGGGAAAAGCGGTGGGGCTGGTGTGTGAGGAACTGATGGCTGAGTGCTGTGGCGGGGATCCAGCCTGGGCAAGGCCAATGACTGTGCGTAGCCTCCTGGTTCTGCCTTCCCCTGGTGCTGGATTTCCCAGAGATCTCAACATTACTGCCACTAATTACGCTATCAGGAGCTGTGTCGCTGCAGGAAAGTCGCTTCCCGGATGCAAGCTGGACCATGGATGGATGTTGTTTTGAGCAGTAGAATCACAGAATTGTAGAACAGCCCAGGTTGGAAGGAACCTTGAAAGCTCATCTTGTACAACATTTCACGGGAAAGGGAGCCTGGGTGCAACCCTATTCGGTTGCATATTGAAAACCTAGTGATGGGGACTCTACCACATTCCTGAGGAGGTTGTAGAACTGGGTACTTTGAGTGGGACAACAAGAAACTGGAGAACTGGAATAACAGTAAGTGATGTCTTGGTGCTGTGTCAGGACAAGATGTGGGAGGTCATCCGTGGGAGCAGGCAGACAAGCAGGGAGGCCGGCTAGCTTTCCCCACCAAGAGCACGGCAGTGAGCAAACCACTGCGGTACCCCTGCAGGAAGGCGTCTCCAGCCGGCGAAAGCAGGGCTGAGGCCAGTGTGGAAGGGAGTGGGGAGACCACACGGGCATGACCTGCCTCGTTCTGCCCTACGAGGGGTGTCCCAGACTTGTTCAGCACAGAAGGCAAAGGCTGCTAGGAGGTACTAATACCTCAAGGAAGTAACTACCAGGAAACAAACACAGTTTATGTTAAAGAGCAGCGTTGGCACAAGGACAATAGGATAGAAACGGACTTTGGCATATTCCAGGTGGTGAAGAAGGGGTGGCATCTAACCAGGTGAGAAGTGAGTTACTAGAAGGGACACCCCAGGAGGGGCAATGAGAACAAAGGCCCCGGCGGCTCAGGGATGCAGTTTGGTGGGGAGACCCTGCCAGGACCACCCAAAGCCAGGGCTTAGTGGAGCATGTGAGCCCTTCCAGACCACTTGTTTGAGCGGCTTCCACTTTGGCATCTCCTAACTTAGTTGTCACTGCTCCTCCAGAGCTCTCGGGGAGCGTCGTACGAGGTCTGCTGCAATTTGAGTTGTTTGATTTCAGTGAGTCAGGTAGCTCTCATGTGGGCCTAATTATGTACTCGTAGCAGAAAAAGAGAATCTGAAAAAGGAAAGGATCTGTATTTAGCAAAGCTGATCTGCTGCCACCGGGGATTAAGCGCTGACACAAAGAACCTGACTTACCCAAGGCTGGCTGGGACAAAGCAAACAGTGCGCTGTTTGACGGCAGCCCAGCTAGCGATGGCAAGCCTCTGTGGAAAGTAAACTGCAGCCGTCACGGCTCAGGGGATTCTTCCCCTGCCAGAGATAACAAAAGCTGTGAGGAATGAGAAGCAGCATCCCTTGGATAGACACTGCAGTGTACAGTCTCTCCTTCTGACTGG
>NW_010243272.1:0-483 GCF_000690775.1 Eurypyga helias | reverse complement strand
GTGATGCTTTCCCAAGGAGTATTTTGTGATGCAAGAGTTTAGACTGTAAAGAATTTGTTACTCTGAGTGACACCAAACCTTTTCAGTTCTGTGAAATAAAGAACAAACAGGAGTCCCCACCCCCAAGCAAACACAACTCCACCCCTCGTGGCTGCTTTTTGCCAATTTCCGCAATGACTTAATTTAAACAAAATCCCCGGACAGATGCACTCGGGAACGCTTCGGCATAACCTCAGCATGAGCTTCCTTTGAAAGCGACGGGGCCCTGGGTTTTCCTTCAAAGGCAAGCATGCTCACTAGCATCCCCCGTTGTCTAAGGGAGTTTAACGAGACCCATCTCATTTTGAGATTTGTGTAGGTTGTGATAACCGCTGTGCTGCTCGGGGCTGCTGTTGATGTTTCTTTCATTGTAAGAATGAAGGGAAAGTGTTGGGAGTTAGCACTGTCACCACACTCACTTCTTCCCTCCTGTGCTGGATTCAG
>NW_010243271.1:29006-33385 GCF_000690775.1 Eurypyga helias | reverse complement strand
ACTGCCTTCCCCTCGTCTACCCATCCAGTGATGCCATCATGAAAAGCCATCAGATTGGTCAAGCATGGCTTCCCCTTGCTGAATCCATGCTGACTACTTGTGATGAGCTTCCTTTCCTCAACATGCTTTGAGATGGCACCAAGAACAAGTTGTTCCATCACCCTTCCAGGGATGGAAGTGAAGCTCACCAGCCTGTAGTTACCCGGGTCCTCCTTCTTGCCTTTTTTGAAGATTGGAGTAACACCGGCTTTCCTCCAGTCCTCAGGCACCTCTCCTGTTCTCCAGGACTTTTCAAAGATTATCGAGAGTGGCCTAGCAACGACTTCTGCCAGCTCCCTCAGCACTCGTTGGTGCATCCCATCAGGGCCCATGGATTTGTGGATGTTCAGTTTTATTAATTGATCTCTAACCCAATCCTCTTCAACTGGTATTTGATTGCACAATGTTTAAAGAACAGGATTGAAGAATACTGCTAAAACAGCTGTACAAAAATAAACCATCATTACCACGTTGTACCCTGCATATTACTGGCTCCCAGCCTGTCCCCCACAAATGACAGATACATCTGATGTTAGAGGTATCCCTTCATTTTGCTTTCAAATGCATGCTTTTCCAAGTGGACGTTGACAACAGAAGATTTTTTTTTTTTAATTTATTCAATAAATTGCTTCCTGGGAATAGCAGTTGGCTCTTGGTAAGTCGAAGTTTGTTGAACAGTTATAAGAATTGGATGGAGGAGTGGAGTGTATATCTGGGATCTAGAGAAGGAGGCATATTTGGGATCTTATGTTATCTTATCTTAAATTTATTTTTTTCAGACTTATGACCTTCTGCTGTATTGCCCTTCAAATGTACTAGCATGGAACCACTACAGTGAGTAAAAACTTTAAAGAAATAGTTCAAAGGATTCTTTAGGTTTACATTTAACAGTCTGCTATATTAATAATATAATTTACTTTGACTCAAGTGGGATAAATTCCATCATTATTATACTGTGGGAGAAAGAAGTAGGTTTAAGTTGGAAATAATGTTGTTCGGCATCTTATCAGCCATATTTATGAAAATATTAATATTACATCAGGGAAAAAAATTGAGCTGAAATCCTAAAAAATGTGTTTTGTATTATAAACTTCCATAAACCATTGACACTGAGCAGCTTTAGCATTTGGCAACACTGTTTTCTCTCTGAAATCCCAATTATGGCAAAAGAACAGAAAAGTCATGTACCATATTTTCTTCATGTTCTCAGATTTCTGTAGTATTGACTGATGTATTTATGGCATATGACTGCATATATAAACAGATGAATGTGTAAACAACTACAGCAAAAATGAGTTAATACAGTATTTTAATCTTCAGCTAGATCTGTTGATGCCTGAGAAAAACAACCCAGACATTTTGAAAGTGTAAAATTTATTGTACTTGTCTTTTATTTAGTCCTTTTGGAAAGAAAAAGAATATTGAAAGAAAAGGAAAATATTTTTAGCAGCAACCTGTCTACTGAAAATTTACTTTTTTTTTTTTTTAAGAATGAATAATACAGTATGTCTAATTGACAGTGTTGGCATAGTTATGTATGTTTATGAGATACAGAAGCAAAAAAAAATTACTGTTCAATACCAAATTTTCCAACTATTGCTGGTATTGGGTTTATGGTGCATACTAAGGTGTTTCATTGTGTTTTAGTCATATCTCTATTGTGACAGTATATTTAAAGTGATGAAAATAGCGGTATTACTGTTGTCTTATGAAGAAGATTTTATAAGAAGTTTTTAAAAACATATATTCAATAATGAAAAAGTAGAAGAAAGTACTCTTTTTAAAGGCAGATCTTGGAAAATAGATATAAAATAATTTTAAACTGGAACAGTGTAATACTGAGGATAAAAACAGCAGGAAAAAAAACTGTAATGATGTCTCTCAGGTGCTGTACACTTTGAAATTACATAAATGATACATCTGTTATGATAGAAAGCATTTTGAAGGTTGAGAATGGGGGAGTAATAATATAATTTAAGTAAACATAATTTTATATTAAAATAATTTTGCTACTCTTTTTTTCACTTAACTTTTTTGTTGTTTTACTAGAATCTATTACACTTATTTTACCAGGTTTTCCATATCAAGGCTTAGCAAAAAGGGCAAAACTAGGAGAAAATATGGAAAGAAAACATTGTTTTTGGAAGGCGTTGGTGTTGTTTTGGTTGTTTGGGGTTTTTTGTTTGTTTGTTTGTTTGGGGTTTTTTTGTGGACACCTTCAAATCAGGCAGTTGTAACATCCTGATAATTAGCAAAGGGCTTAGCTAGAAATGCAAAATTAGATGATTTGATTGCAATTGATGGACCTGAAAATGATATGGTAGTTATTACTGTCTAATTAAAAGGTGTGCTCACTGGTGACTCAGGATCTTAGCTACAATTTGTTTCTAAGCATTTTACTTTCTTGTTAAGTGAAAACTATCTAAAAGTCAACAAACTCATTAGCCTTCACATTACTATTACAATGGACTAGAACACAGAAGTTCTGGGAACCAAGTTAAAAAGGAAATGTGAAAGACAAAAATATTTGCTGTTTTCTGTCTGGCAGTTCCAACCGAATTATGAACAGCCATTTGTGGTAACCATGACATATTTTGCGGGGGAAAAGAGTATCATCGGCATTTCTGTACAGTATAATACCTTTGTATGTACATTTGATGATTCAAAGTGCAGAAGAATTCTTGCAACAGGCTAGAGCAATAGGCTGACATGTAATACAGGGAAAGACAAAATGTGGTTATCCCAGTGCACAACTTGATTAGGGTTAATGAAGTAAACAACAATGTACAAAACACATGTAGAGCTTTTGTTTATCGAAACTTTCAATTCTGATTTTCTAAGAGAGCAGGGGCTGTTCAGTCCAGACATGAAAAAGCTCAGGGGAACTTGATCCACGTGTTCATAAATACCTGATAGGGGGAGTAAAGAGGAGAGAAGCGGACTCTTCTCAGTGGTGCCTAGTGACTGGAGAAGAGGCAGTGGGCAAAAATTTAACAGAAGTTCTGGGAACCAAGTTAAAAAGGAAATGTGAAAGACAAAAATATTTGCTGTTTTCTGTCTGGCAGTTCCAACCGAATTATGAACAGCCATTTGTGGTAACCATGACATATTTTGCGGGGGAAAAGAGTATCATCGGCATTTCTGTACAGTATAATACCTTTGTATGTACAGTTGATGATTCAAAGTGCAGAAGAATTCTTGCAACAGGCTAGAGCAATAGGCTGACATGTAATACAGGGAAAGACAAAATGTGGTTATCCCAGTGCACAACTTGATTAGGGTTAATGAAGTAAACAACAATGTACAAAACACATGTAGAGCTTTTGTTTATCGAAACTTTCAATTCTGATTTTCTAAGAGAGCAGGGGCTGTTCAGTCCAGACATGAAAAAGCTCAGGGGAACTTGATCCACGTGTTCATAAATACCTGATAGGGGGAGTAAAGAGGAGAGAAGCGGACTCTTCTCAGTGGTGCCTAGTGACTGGAGAAGAGGCAGTGGGCAAAAATTTAAATACAGGAAATTCCATTTAAACATTAAAACCCCCTTCTGTTCTGTGCGGGTGGTCAAACACTTCTGCAGGCTGCTAGAAGTTTGTGGACTCTTCATCGCTGACAATATTCAGAACTTGACTGGACACAGCCTTGAGGAAATGGCTCTGGCTGACCCTGCTCAGAGCAGGGCTGGACAGGATGAGCTCTGGAGATGCTCACCACTCTCAGCCACACTGCAGTTCCCTTTGGAGATACTGGAAGAGAGGGCTCATCGTAACAATTCTTACAAAGTGTTATTTCATGAAAAAAGTATAGTTTTAAAAAAATTGTGCAAGATAGGAAGATGAAAAGAATGGCCCTTGTAGTATAATTAGTAGTCTCCTCCTAAGAAAACATCCAGTTTAAAAACTCACTTATCAATTATGAATCATATGCATATCTCATATACTAAAGGTCAGAATGAATTTTCATACTTTGAGGGCTTGTTTCCATAGCCAGATTAAAATTTAATGTATAAGAGAGGTTATATAGTTTTTGGCTACAGTTCTTTACAATATATTCACTTTAGATGTATTAGGAGTGTTACAGAAGGATATTTAAATTAATAGATTTAGCAGATACAAAAATAAAACTGCTGTTAGTTCATACCAGCATATAGAAAATGCAGAGCAAGCCAAGTACAAGTACGTTGTAAAAGATGATAACTTTATGCTTAGAATAGAAAAGAATTTTGATAATATGTTTTTCTTTTGATGAAACTGGAGAATTTTCCATCCAGACTGAAAGACTGCTAAATCTTCTTTAACTTGCACGATGGGGCCTCTCCTCTCCTCTCCTCTCCTCTCCTC
>NW_010243271.1:15770-28876 GCF_000690775.1 Eurypyga helias | reverse complement strand
GCGATGGGTCCTCGCCGCTCCTCTCCTCTCCTCTCCTCTCCTCTCCTCTCCTCTCCTCTCTATAGTTTTAACACCTTTAATTATTTTTTGTTGAGAAATTCTAACAAGTATCTTTTTGCCAGTCTCAAATTCTACACTGATTTTTGCATAAAGGTGATTTCCTATGAAAGCATATTGGAAAAGGAAAAAGAAGCATCCACTTTCAGAATGCCTGGGAAAAGTGATGGGCCCACAGTCACATTTATAAGAAGCTAAAGCTCATGGGAAGACAGAACTACTCATTCAAGTGTCAGTCTTACAATTTCTTCTAGTGAGGAAGATGTTTCTACATCAGCTTGAGGTGCACCTCATTGCCACTATTGTTCTTGTGTGATTCAAATAGGCCGTACAGGTCCCTCTGACATCATGCTGTCCAAATCCACAAAAGTACTATATCTACCTGACCTTTTTAGTATCTCTGATCACTGATTTAGGACAGTTGCAAAACATATGCTGTGTGCAAGTTATTGCTTTCCCTATGTTATAGCTTCAATGAGATAGAGCCTTTCAGAATAGAAGGTGAGATTTAAATACTAAAAATTATTTTGAAGAGTTGTGGCAAAGCTTCTGTTAGAGCTATACACTAATGTGGAGTATTCCCTTCTTCCCATGCCTTAGGCTATTTAAAAATGTACAGGAAATGTAAAACTTCACTGAGCTCCTCAGTTCTGGTGATCATCTATAAAGAAAGAAATCCCCATATATGGCTATGGAGTCACATATAGATATGATTGTTTCACCGTTTTCTTTGATGCAAATTGTTAGTGTTTGCTGTCAGTCTCTAAATGTAACAGCAGAAGCCGCATACATCATGGGAGGTGTGATCTCAAACTTGAAATTGCATTCTTACTGCTGATCCTGGTGTCAACTGAGAATCCATCACCTTGCTTTGACTAATGCTTTCTTTAATTTTAGCTAATGTATGTCACAGCTTGCATATTGAGTTATATGCTGGCTTTCTCTTGCAAGAGACAGCACTGCTGTTATCCTGTCAACACCAGGTTTCAGAAGGAATTCCTTTGGTGAGTCTGCATTCAGTGCTGTGCCCCTCAAATTTGCAGTGCCTCCCTGCAGAGGTTGTCTTGCTGTTTCGATGTCTGTGTTTAAAGCCAGACTTCGATTTCAGCTGTTTTCCTAATGCCTTTCTCCCACTGAATTACTGTTTTCTTTGGGGAGTACCTTGGGAGGCCATTTGAAAAGATATATTTTTAATAAACATATATACAGGGAGAGGGAGAGAGAGAAGGGCAGAAATCCTACACAGGTAACTAATTTTTGTCCTACAGTACCTTTGAAGATACTCAGAAAAAGACATTTAGTGAACTATTGTTCCCTGCCATAGATTTAAAACTAAAACAATCAAGAAACATTTTAGGAAAAGCACTGCTATCTCCCTAAATGTATTACTATACATTTGGTATTGATTTATCTATTATGAGGAGAAATAGCTTCATTGTTGTAAATGAGCACCTACAGTATATTTTGGGCGTGTTACAAGAACTGCTAGAGTGAGGAGGTATTGGGATGACCTGAATAATTTTCTTGAAGCTTTACTACTCTTGAGTAACCTGACTATCTCACACGAGTGCCAATGCAGCCTCCATGCCAAGCCACACTACGCTATCAAGTTACTTTTCCCTCCCTCATCTAATCTGGTTTTCAGCACCTGTACTAAAGCCAAACTGCCATGATGGGAAGGTCAAGGTTGAAGGAGGGGGGTAGTGGTGGAAATTACTTAAGCCTGAGAATATTTCTGCTCAAAGGTGGCACCTTTGTGAGGTGCATACCAAAAATGCAGGTAATGTAGACAGCCTGGGACAAATTCTACCCACGTATACCAAGCAAACACTGCTGTAATCGGTAGGTTTCCTTATGTAAGTGAGAGGAGGTTTTGGCTGAGCATTTATCTAGTGGGTTAAATGTAAATACAGTCCAGTAGAGAACTGTATTTTCCAGACTAATCTGAATTACTGCTGGGAGTTAAACTATGTCCCTTACTCATATTAAAGAAAATGAGTATGAGAAATATAATTTAATCACATGCTGTTATTTCATAGAGGTGGGAGTAGGAAGAGGCTTTAGGTTTCTTCAACTGTTTATTCTACTTTATTTTTCTTCTGAACATGATTCTCTCTTCTCAGAAAAACTGCTGTTTCGGATGCTGTCTTACTGAACCTCTGCCCAGTGCTCAAACCAAACTGAATCTGAGCCTTTTCCAGAAAGATTGGGAGGAGATGTGAAAATTATTTAGAACTAAGATTAAAAAAAATAAATGTGGTGTCTCTGCATGATTGCTTTCACTGAGGATCTGAAATCAGGTCAGATGGGCCATTCTTACCACAACTCCTGGAGGACCCAGCCGGGAAAAGTTAATTCTTAGGCTGTCAAAGAGACAAAGGCATTGTAGATAGGATCTTGATACCAAATTCATTGATCTCTCACTCTATTGGTCCATTAGAGCCAGATTTGGAAGGAACACCTAGTTCCTTCCAAACACCTAGAACATGGCAGGGAAGGAGGAGGAGCACTCTGGCTAAGCCCCTTCTTGTCCCATAGTGGGGCCATAGAAAATTGACCCCTACCTGCCAGTGGAGGGCTGGCATTTCTTAAAAGAAAGATTGTGAGTATAGCTAAAATGGAATAAAACTGTTACTCGATGTATCTCTTCCAAATGCATAAGAAGACTTAGGAGATATGTGAGGATTAATCAGATTTTCATGTTTAAAGAAATAGATTCAACTAAATCAGTCTAATGAAATAGCTGATAAAGCAGAAGCCCATTTCACTGTTCAGAGGAACAGCATGGCCTGCAAGTGTTAACCCATTTTGCACAGTACCAACTTGTGAAATAGAAAAATTAGTGTTATTTTTCTATTCACTGTGTAATCTGTTGATATTTTATATTAGATTTATAAAATAGTTAATTGAGATAAATTTTCTCCTTTTTCTGTGTAAAGATCAAAAGGACAATGTTTGCTAATAGCAGAAAATATTTACAACTATTTATGGCTAGCAAATCTAATGTGGCCAAGAAAGAGCACTTCTAACCTGCCTGGTAAACTTTATTTTCACTTTAAGTTACGCTGCCCAAATGCGGCTGTCTACTGCAATGATCTATTTTTGAGCTTTTTCCTCTTTCTGAGCAGGATAAATCAGATTTATTTCCAGCTGAAAGAATTTCTATAGACACAGATCTCCTCTGAACTAAGATTGTGCAATTAGAGATTGAAGAAATTTATCTAGACTATGGATTAATGAGTCAGTTCTGGATAGCAGGAGTGATTTATAAAACATCCTGGCTAATATCTAAAACTAACTAATGAACCTAAGATACTATTAAAACATTTAAGTGTAGCCATTCTCCCCCAAGTCCTCGCTTGTTATCTTTTTAATGCCTTCCTATTCCTCAGCTAAATCAGTGAATTACAAGAAAGTGTCATTCATTTCTATATTTTTATCAGTGCAGAATGACACCATTTTACTTTTCTTGCTCATAAGCCTTAATGTGGCTGAGTCACACTTAAATCTGTTTAGTGTCTCAGTAAGGATCATACTTACCCACTATTTTAGTTGTTAACACACACCATTAAAAGCTTTGTGTTTTCATCATTGTTTTCAAATCTAGTTAAGAGGAGTTTCCTTCCTCGGAAAGGAGATTCATGCCTCTAAAGCAACAGAACACAATTCCTCCTGTTCCTACTCTGATCCCTTTCTATCTTCTGTTCTGCCAACATCTACAAAGAGGAATCTGCAGGAGTCTGAAGGAATGTTTCGTTACATTTCTGCACTGAATCCCTTTGTGTCTGCTTCTGCAGATTATAGCAAGTAAATAATTACATCTCAAAATAAGTTAACCTCAACCATATCAGCTTCTGTCTCGCATCGATCCCACAATCCTGGGCAAACTTATTAGTTCTAGAGAGCTAATTACTAATGCATTCAAGAACAAAATGTAAGACCCTTAGGTTTTAGTTTTGATTTTGAAATTAGGGTAAAACTTTGTACTTTTATTTTAATTCAGAGTTCCTTTTTAGACTGTAAAATATCAAAAGGAGGAACCATATTACTAGAACTTATTTTTAACTACAAAAGGCTTATGATATCAGCAACACAGTGGAAACAATTGGATTGGGAAGACTTCACTCAAAAATGGGTTAGACTAAGTGAAAACCATCTTTAATGCCAAGTACTTGTATCTCAGCCTATGACTGTGAAAGCAACAATACTGAAGAATAAAGTGCAGTACCTTAGCAGAAGGTATCAGGGAATACTGTGTGTTTTAGAGTGAAACTAGGCTGGAGCTGGTTTATATAACATAGAGTAACTCTGCTTAATATAGATACAATTATGACTTCTTTTTATCCCTTTAGGTGGCCTTTCACTGTGTGCAAATTAGTTTTCAATCTAAATGAAGGTTGTTTAAACTTACCTAGGTTCTTTAAGGTGAATTTGCATATTAAGTAGCTGTCAAATCAGTGCAAATTCTTGGTAAATTCAGCACTTGTAAGCAGTTCTGTCTGTCCCATAAACGGCTGATGAAAAAGTTTGTTTTCCACACATACCTTACGAATGTTCTTAACTTGGTCTCTGATTTAACTGCTGGCACACTGTTAAGATACAGATTCTTAAAAAAAGCACCTTACTATTGTGTTACGTTCTTTGCATTTAATTTTTTTTGTTTGTAGATATCTGTGAACCTTTTACTCCATTCAGCTGAATCAACTATTGATCCCTGCTTTGAAGCTTATGCTGTCCAAGAGGGGCTTGTAATTTTATCCATAACGGGCAAAAGAGAATGAAAAAAGGGTTATGTTTCTCGTTTTATATGTATTAGGGGCTGGATGGAAGCACAAGTTGTACAGCATGTAGAGAGTATTACTCATATCTGTAGATTCATACATATGGTAGTATTCAGATCCTATTCATGATGAAGACTCTTCCAAATTTTATTGAATTTCTAAATGAGTTCTCCTCTATCTCTAGATAGTATTGAAATCTCTATCAGAACCAGACCAAGTTTCCCTTCTTTCCCAGATCTAACTCACTTCAGAAGACATAGCCAAGAACACTTTCTTCCAGAATGAAAATGTGTTCATCCTACCAGGATGGATTTCATTTTGTTTTCCCTTCATGGCCTTATTCCACTTTGAGCTCAGTGTGTTTTTTCCTGATGCACTCCTAGCAAGCAATAAGACTCTTAATTTCATACTCAGTTTAAACAACTTTTCTCTCCTTCATGCCTACATGTGGAGACCTACTATCACACACAGACCACCAAGCAGAACATACTATTTGGAAAGCCTGTTTGCAGAAGAAATGCCTTACTTCTGAAATGGTTTGTTTCTGAGCTACAAGGGTGTAAAATGAGACAGTAAGATCTATCTGTCTTTGGGGAGTCTGGCATGTCCTGAGCAGACAATAAACAGAACGTCGGTATACTACCATACATTTGTGGAGGTGCTCGTGTCCTACCTGCTCTGCACAGACTTGTCCTCCCATTTCAGAAAGATATAAGAACTAGAGTAGGGTCAGAGAAGGATGTCTGAAAGTGTGGAAGAGCTTCCATACAAAGAACAGCTTATGTAGACTAGGACTTAGCAAGCTGCAAAAGAGTTGACTGAGGGGCTTGAACTAAAGCCTGCAAAACTTTGAGAAGAAGAGCAGAAGTGATAATTTTTTCTCTTCTAATACAGCGTTAAATGAAACCAGAAGTTAACAGGCTAAAACTTAACAAAAGCAGGTATTTTATTAAAGTAGTCAAACTATAGACCACTCACCAAAACATGCCACAGAGAGTCTACTGCTCACTGAGTCACATACATAGAGGTATACACTGGGTGGTATGTATGTTACTTCCAGCTTGTTAAATTCTAGGTGGAATGACACTGTTCCTGTGGGGATATCTTCCTGCACCAGGAAATCAGCCCATATTCAACATAATTAGCTGACACAGCAAACTTGACTTACCTTACCTACATGTGCTGTCTGGCTTTGGTAGTGCTATTGATTTCCTCAGATCTTTGGATGCTAAACAATAAAATCAACTCATTAAAAAATTTAAAGTAGAGATTTTTTTTTCATTCTGCCTTTACCAATTATCTTATTTGATGAAAATATTGCATGAAATGAAACCTTGTCATAAAATGATTGTTTAATCTTGTGTATCAGCAAGTAAATACTAATGTTACAGGAAATATGTCCAAATTTTAATCACAGTATTTCTTTTAATACTCTCATTCTTCTTCTGGCACTGCTTTATCCAACACATGTCTGTGAGTCACTCCTTCTGCAGGGATTTAAGAGAATCTGTCTCTCTGACTGACATGGGATCTTCATTCCTTGCTGGTGAGATAACCCCCTCCCTGGAAAGCAGTACGGGTGAAGGTGAAATGCACATTTTTCTTGGTTTTCCACAGGAATTCTCTCTCCTTTACAAATGGGATATTTCCCTCAAGATCTTCCAGTTTAATTAAAGATAAGGATTTGTATATGCAGTGGTAAATGAAAACCATTGGAACAGATTTTAAGTTTCATTACATTGATGTAAATTTGCAATAGTAACTTTACTAAATAAAATAGTCCCAACTTTGTGAAAAGTGTACCAATAGGACAAGAATGTCTTTTGCCTCTGGCTCTCGATTTTAAGTGTTATAACAAACTATTGTTTAATCATAGTGAACAAAACATGACGTTAACTTTTCCACATCTCTTTAAGTAGCTTCATTGGTATACTGAAACCATACTTTGAAATTATAGGTAAAATATTTTTTTTTTTGCCTGTTAAAGGCTTTTCTAACCATTACAGTGAGAAGACAATTATCAGATTCTCTATGGTACAAGATCTTCCAAAATGTTTCAAGTTTTTCACAGATTTGGCTTTACTTGAGCAACTATTATTTAGTATGAAAATGAGAGAAGAGGTAGAATTTTTTCTGTTCAAATAGAATTTCCGTGAAACCAAAAATAATTTACAAATTATTCCTAAATGATGCTTCTGATGAGCTTTACCAAAACGTCGCTGGTCTTACAGATGAAAAATTACATGTTGGGATTTATAAATCTATGGTAATGATAAAAACATTGTGTCTAACATCTACCTAGAGGTCAAATAATGTCATTAGCAGACAGTATTAAAATAATGCTACATATCTCATTTTAGTACTTGTCACTAATTTGAGTTACATATAAAAACACGTGGTGAACAAGCTCTCAGTTTTGCTTTCCTCCTAATTCAGGATCTTTGTTTCTCCCTGTTGAAAGTTAGATTTGCTTGATGCCTGACATACAGAACATAGAGCACTCTTCTAGGACATTTGCAGCCTGCAGTTGTAGTTCCACACTCTATGTACACAAAAATATTTTACTGTACTTTTTTAACATATCCTTAGAACACAAGCTAAGGCTTATTTCAAAATGAAGATGTGTCTAATTTTTACATTTTATGCACTATTTAACACGGTTAATTGATGCTGTCAATAGGTCTAGTGGAGAGTAATGTTAATGCTTTGGACTGCATCATTCTGAGCTCGTTTTTAAGTTTTAGGGTGTTTTCCAACTTGTAACGGTGCATTGCAAAGAAAAACAATACAATAAAGATAGATAGTTGGTGTAGCCAGCATCAACAAGTAACTTTCCAATTTTACTGGACTAAAGTATCTATTTGATTTTATCCTAGCCAAATGAACTGCTCCTTCATTCTCCAAATTCTGAGAAATGTAAAGAATTACATGAGAATGAGGTCATTGTGATAATGTACATTACCAGTAGAACTTGCTTAATGTGAGAAAAGTCTGAGCATAGGAAGAAAACGTAAGCCAAGTCCAGGAATGAAAACCTGAGTGAGAAAACATTTTCATTAGCAATACAAATATAGTCTCACTGTCTATTAGCTATTTCTCCATTGAAAAATCAGGCCAATATCTAATTTTTGTGACAACAGCACATCTTCAGCTACTGTAAATTTGCTGGGAAGTTTAATTAATAAAACCAGATGAAGATTTAGAATAAAAGAAACATGGAATCATAGAATCATTTACATTGGAAAAGACCTATAAGAACATTGAGTCCAACGATTAACCCAGCATTGCCAAATCCACCACTAAACCTAAGTCCCTAAGCGCCTTATCCACACATAAATGCCTCCAGGGATAGTGACTCAACCACTTCCCTGAGCAGCCTGTTCCAATGCCTGACAAACCTTTCAGTGAGGAAGTTTTTCCTAATATCCAATCTAAACCTCCCCTGGCACAACTTGAGGCCATTTCCTCTTGTCCTATCGCTTGTCACTTGGGAGAAGAGACCAATCCCCACCTCTCTGCAACCTCCTTTCAGGCAGTTGTAGAGAGCGATAAGGTCTCCCCTCAGCCTCCTCTTCTCCAGGCTAAACCACCCCAGTTCCCTCAGCTGCTCCTCACAGGACTTGTTCTCCTTCCCCTGATGGGGACCCTTCCCCAGCTCCGTTGCCCTTCTCTGGACACGCTCCAGCACCTCAATGTCTTTCCCATAGTGAGAGGCCCAAAACTGAGTACGGTATTTGAGGTGTGGACTCACCAATACCAAGTAGAGTGGGACAATCACTGTCCTAGTCCTGCTGGCCACACTGTTTCTGATACAAGCCATGGTGCTATTTGCCTTCCTGGCCACCTGGGCACACTGATGGCTCATATTCAGCTGGCTCTTGACCAACATCCCCGGATCCTTTTCTACCTGACAGCTTTTTTTTCTTTCCAAAACATGTAGTGTTTCACTTGTGGCCCAAGTGCAGGACCTGGCACTTGTCCTTGAACCTCATACAGCTGGCCTTGGCCAATTGATCCAGCCTGTCTAGATCCCTCCCTAGGGACTCTGTCAACCAGTCTCCTAAACAGGCAAAACAGTTTCTTAAACATTTAGTTGCATACTCTGATCTCTTCAAATTCTCAGAAATTAAATGTCTGTAATAATAATTGCTTCTAGAACTTCAGGACTTGAGTGAATCTAGTGCTCTGGAAAGCAAAGTAAAAGGCAGGTCTGGCTCATAGTTAAGGCTGGTGCAGGTTTCATGCAATCTTTGTCTCGGTGTCTCTCCAACAGTGACTTGTATGGACCTGCTAGTTAAGAAAACACAAACAAACAAACCCCTCCAAACCCAAAATGCTAACAAAGTAAAAGGTAAGTCTGACATGTTGGCAGTGGCTAAAGACAATGATCATACTATTGCATATCACAAGGTATTATTTAACACTTCTTCGGATGTCTTTGGTGAAAAGGTAAGCTAAATGGTCTCTTCATTTCCAGCTATTTATAACATTCTTATTGTCCAGAGCAGTTCATAAGCTGAACTATCCCTCAGTGGATGTCACTTAGCCATTCATGACTGTTATATTCCACTCTGAAATCCCAACAGGTAGCCCCACTGATGATCAGAATGAGAATACAGGAGATTTACTTTTCTTTTTGAGGAGTCAGTCAGAGGTATTGGGGTAAGTGAAGGTTTCAGATGTTACAGACATAAAACTTCTGCAAAAGAAAATACTTAGACATCACTCCCAGCTGCTCACAAAAGCCAAGAGGGTTACTATCCTTTCTTGACTGTAACTAAAGCAAATTTAATGTTTTCTGATTGCATATGTCTTTAGGAATTTTAAATATCTCCATCCCATGACAATATCAAGAAAATGAATAGAGAAATGGCTCCAAGAGCAGGTCCTTCTAGCAAGAATTAAAGACCAGATGGAAGAAGAGAAGTCTTATGCAGGTGAAAGTTAATTAAAAAAAGTGTCATCTGTCTGGAAATGAGGCTAATGATTTGAAGTGTAAATCTAATTTTACTTGTCTATGGTTGTGCCTCAAATGTACTGGGCACCTTTTAGGCAAATTATATGTTTCTCAATTGTGAATTAGCAAAAGAATAACTATTTGGTCTCTGAGTGAATTTTAATACTCTGCATTTTTTCTTACCACTTTAAACCAGTTCTTCTTAAATATTTGTGTAGCATATGAATCCCTTTAAAAAAAAAAAAGTTGTTACCAAATCAGTATGTATTAGGAAACATCAAAAAATACAAATAGCTGTCTAAAACCAGACACATTAAAAGGGAAAGGAAGCTAAATTTCCTTGTACCTGTGAAACAGAACTAGCACAGTTTCTGTGGTCTTGGGAACTTCGTTTCCCATTTCCTTACCGGAGAGCCCACTACCTTGCCTCCTTATGAGAATTAAAAAATTAGCTGCCCTTAAAGCTAGTACCATCCTGCTCCTTTGACAGCCTTCAAGGAGAAGCAAGGAAGGCTGGTCTCATCTTCATCACACCAAAACCCAGTTAGTTATTTTTTATCTAATCAGATCTGACTCTCTAGGATAGACATGCATGTTTCCTGCTGGAACAACAGGTTGTGGTTGGGTTTTTTTTGTTTGTTTGTTTGGGTTTTTTTCCTTTAAAAAAACCCAACCAAACAAACAGCCTTCTGGTAACGCTACACAAAGATAACAAAAACTTTAGGAAAACAAGGCTCATCCAGATTTTATTGAAGTCATAGAAGAGCAAAAGATGACGACCTTTCTATTTTGGCTTTCTTCTCTTTTCTCAGCTCTTCCCTGAAGCTGTTGCTTGCTGGATCAAATATTGCAGCAGCAATAATAACTTGACCACTCAACAGAACCTTTTGACCTCAAGGGAACCTTTAGACAACTTGCATCTGCCCCATGTCACAGCTTCATAGAATCACAGAATCATAGAATGGTTTGGGTTGGAAGAGACCTTAAAGACCATCTAGTTCCAACCCCCCTGCCATGGGCAGGGACACCTTCCACTAGACCAGGTTGCTCAAAGCCTCGTCCAGCCTGGCCTTGAAGACATCCAGGGTTGGGGCAAAACATCCAGGGATGGGGCAAAAGCTTCCATTTCAGGTGTGCTGACACAGTTGTCTAAGTCCGTGCTGTGATCATGGAAATCAGCTGGGTGTTTCCTTCTGGTTTTGTTTTAAAGAGGAGGAAAGAGGATTTTTAGCTATGTATTTCATAGTAAAGTTTAAACCAGGGAAAATTCATGGGCTATTTTGCTGTTACTTCTGAGAAAAATGTGTATTGGCTTGATCCCAAAAGGGATTCTCATTTTTATTGGGTGCTTCTTTTTCTTTGGCTTCCTGGCTACATTTTACTAGTAACACAGAATCAAGTGCTGCTTCTATTTCCGGTAGGTCCAGTGTTTTACCTCAGGAACAAATCACTGAGATGGAATATTAGGAAACCTTTGGAAGACATGATTAGATCTGAAATTTCCTGATGGAGTATCAGAAGCCTGGAGAGGGAAAAAATCAATTTAAGAAAAAGAGAGTGCGCTATTAGAATTTCAAGTAATTGCCATATCCTGAAAATCAAGCCAGTAAGATAACTCTGTCCATATATGTCACAGGCCTTTCATACACTAGAACAAGACTAAATACAGACCAGGACTTTAACTCAGAGCTGAATCACGACACTATTTTCAGTGCAATCTTGAAACGCTTCAGCATAGCAGAAGCAAAAATACTCTCAACCTCTGCAAGCCAGGGGCCATTCCCTCAGATGAGGTGACAGTAATAAACCCAAGTCTGGCTTTCAACCCTGACTCAAATAATGAGCAAATCAAGCAATAAGTCACCTCAAATGCTTTCCAGAACTAAACTGAGGAGATATGTTGTAAATCTACAGCAAATGTAGAGAATTTTACTGTTTTATTACCAATGACAGTTTATAAAATGAAATAGTATTGTTATAATAGTACAATATAATGGTTTATGGTTGAAAGATTAAAAGCAATATCTTTTCCTCTCATTTTTTACAGTAACACCTAATTCCATTAGGAGCAGCTCTATGTGGCTATTTTTATCTTTGTTGATAACTGCAAAATCAGCTTTTTTTCCTTGACAACTAAACCTTTTTGAACTTTGTAACTAGGCTAAAATGCTGTCAAGTGGATTCTAAGTATGTGCATTTAGTTAAATTCACATTCAGATTTTTTTTTTTTTCCTGGGAGAAATTTCATTTTATCATTCAGATAAAGGAGCAAGATGAACTGTTACTCACAGAACTATAAATTTTTAAGAATGCCTAAAGGATGTAAATATATGATGCCCTCATAATTTCAACAGAAAATCTCAAAGGCAGCCAATCATCTTAAGTTTATAGAGAAAAAAATAAAAAAAGCAGGGGTAGACCTACTTCAAAAACTGCTGTCTTGTGCCCCATCAGAACTACTTTGACATGAAACTGGTTTGATGTTTATCATATGTTCAAATAAAGAAAGCTGTACTGCACATAGGAACCAACTCCATACAGATAACTGAAAATCTTACATTGTTTTCAATCAGTTTGGATTAGGTCTGTTGGTGCTGAAGATTAGCTAATGGGTGAATCCCATGGGTTCTTAAGTATCCATAATCGGGTGTGTTGTAGGGAACAATGAAAGCAGTATCTGATGACTTTGCCTAAGAAAACTGAGCTTGGCTGATTCTTGACTCAGTGTCATTCTCTATAATATTTCATAATATACTATAAATATAATGTATTGTAAATTATATGGACATTTTATATAAAATATTCAAAATATTTTAAGGTAAGAGAAAATATATTGTGCAGATAACTTAGGATAAGTAAAAGATCTTGAACTCAGACTTTATTTGTGTCTTAACAGAAATGTATGGCTCCATGGTTTGTCAACACCAGTGCTGTGCAGATGGGTAAGAAGCTACCAGGCTCAGTAAGCGAAATGTTAGTAATTTCACAGTCATTCACAAAGTATAATCAAGGGTCACTATGAATTAAAAGTCAGAAATATTGTAAGACAAAACAGTAGATAAGGGGGTTAATTAAAAATGTGTCATATAAAAAATAAGTTTGAAGGCTCCATGGTTTGTCAACACCAGTGCTGTGCAGATGGGTAAGAAGCTACCAGGCTCAGTAAGCGAAATGTTAGTAATTTCACAGTCATTCACAAAGTATAATCAAGGGTCACTATGAATTAAAAGTCAGAAATATTGTAAGACAAAACAGTAGATAAGGGGGTTAATTAAAAATGTGTCATATAAAAAATAAGTTTGAAGGATTAC
>NW_010243271.1:0-15748 GCF_000690775.1 Eurypyga helias | reverse complement strand
CAGTCTATGAAACAACAATAAAATAAAAAAGAAAAAACTGACTTAATGCTAGTAAAAGTGATACATAATGAGCTGTTATACTTCAAAGTAAATCTGAAGCTGTAGAGGAAGATAACATGTTCTTTCTTATCTTCATTATTGAAACTATAGATGTTTCATGGGACACTGGATAGTGTTCAAGTGAATAAATAATTGCACATATTTTTATTTCTTATTAAAGTTTTTACCTTTCTGTTTTAACGGATAAAATGGTAGGGAAAAATCTGTTTGGTTCATGTTTTCTATGGTCTGTTTCTCAAGCATATTTTGACATTTTTACAATTGCAATCCTTATAAACTTTAAGATTGATCAGTATGCAGTTGGAATCACAAACAACAATAAAAATAAATTAACCCAGATTCTGAGTTAAAAAGGCCTGTGTTTGTGGTCATGAAGGAGTGTCTAAGATAGTGTAGTACACCCAGCCTACTTCATACAAATGAAAGTATTTGTCACAGATTTTAAAAACTACCTTAATGTGGACTGAGAGTGTAGTTCCTTAGTCTAAGATATTTTATTTAAGGGTGCCATCTTTAGCCAACATTACAATAAAATAGATTTTAAATATGTTCAGTATTGATTAAAAATATGAAAATCTTAAACTGTGTTTAAAACCAAGTTTTTAGCACAATTCTTTTATGAAGATTTTCTAAGGGTTTCTTCATTTAAGAATAATTGCCAACCAAAATTATTTTAGCCTTCTCCAGTTAAAAACAAATACTTAACACAGGGTATGCGGTTTAGCCAGATAAAGCACAACCAAGAGAATATTAGTATGAAATAATTCTTCTTTTTAAAAAAAACAACCTTTCAGTTAGGATTTTGGCCCTAATCCTGTCCTCATTAAAACCAGTGGCAAATGTCCCATTGCCTTTAATATCAAAAAGACTAACGTCTTTATGACATTCTGGTAATACTGGAAAAAAAAGTAATCTCCCTAGAATCTCTCTGACAGATAAAAAGGAAGACTCATGGACAGAATTTGTCTTATTATGCTCAAAAACATTCCTGGTTCTCAGTGAAAAACCCAAACATTCAGCATGCCCTACATGGGCTGAGAGTCCAGTATTTCCCCCACAGTAAAACCAGGGCCCAGAGATGGTGAGAGATCTTGGGGATCTTTATACCTTACTGAGCTTGAACAGTAACAATTACAGACTGCATAATCACAGACTGGGTGGCAGAGGTGGTGTCTATGATGTCCAATAGTAGAAAATATCCTGATTAACTGTTCTTCCAAAGTATCTTAAAATGTGGCAAAAGGGCTAAAACTTTAGCCCTTTAAAGGAGCTAAAGCCAGAAGGAAGGGGGCCAAAGGAGCTGACAGACTATTCTCCTTATTGCTTGCTGAATGGGGATTAAAGGAAATTTCTAGTGGAGGAAGCCCCTTTGGGCTGAGCTTTGTAGGAGCATTGGCAGGGTGTGAGCATGGCTGGGCTTGTGCCCTCCCTGCTGTCTGCTAGCCTGACACAGGCCATCCCTGGCCAGGAAGCCATCCAGTGGTGTCTGGCTGATCTGTTTCCAGTTTCTCAGCTGGAAAATTTGGATTGGATTTAAGGGCACATTAATGTGACCTCTGGGTTTGCAAAGTAGAGCTGGGTCACATCTGGCTAATGCCGACCATGGGCAAACTGAGTGGCACCCACCTGCACAGGTCATGCCCTTTTCTCCCCACAACGCCCAATGGGAGCTGAAACAAATTGAATAATCTCTAAATTTATAAATAAAACAAATGAACACAAGGAGGAAGAAATGAAACAGACCACTGGTTTTGGTTTTGCCTTGGATCATGGATGATCTTAGAAAAACAAGTGTTGACTCCTAAGTAAAATGTAATATAATGACATGGTTCTGAAATTGTTTCTTGTGAAGATAAGAAAGTATACTAATATAAATTTTAAGATGAGTTTACATTCAAACTAGGCATTTTAGAAAAAAGAAATATGTTTCTCACTCTGCTTTAAAGTGTTGATGACTTATTGCATGGATATAGATGAGAGAAAATCCCTTATAGTTTTGGACTAAGTTGGGGATACTCTTGAAATCTGCCTTCATTATACAGTACAGCTTGTGAAAATATTTCAGCTTGACCACTTCTCCATGAATATGACAGTGTGTAAATCTATACTTGTAGCCAACGGGGACAATGTTGTAAGTGAGCTCTGACAATGTGACTTGAAAACACAAATGTCTAGACTTAAGTCTGTACATGTTGTTTAATCCCTGAGTTTATAGCATTAGTCTTAGATGGTAATAAAAAAGTTGTCTAATATCCTTCTTGACTGATCAAGTTCTTGTGGTAAACTACAAAGATATGAGGTTATGCACATGAGCTTCTTAGAATTATCATAAATCAAATACACTGAAATTGGTTGG
The DNA here is from genome assembly GCF_000690775.1 of Eurypyga helias. Lineage (NCBI taxonomy): Eukaryota > Metazoa > Chordata > Aves > Eurypygiformes > Eurypygidae > Eurypyga > Eurypyga helias. Next base: position 13,332 of record NW_010243271.1, on the reverse strand, counting down.
GAAGTAGGTAACATGAGCTTTTTTACTACCACAATTAATTCTGGTTATGTTTAATTCAGAAGCTCTACATGCCTAGAACAGGCTTAATAAAAGATGCTGATCTTTTTGATCATATGAAAGGAGCAATTTCATTTTTATTGTGGATAGGCAACCTAACGGAACAAATAGAAAAATAAATGGAAGGAGTGACTTTTACAAAGAAGCTGTATAATCACATATAAAGAATTTATTTTAGTTCTTTAGCTGAAATAAATGTAATTGTAAAAGCCAAATGAGCTGTTTGCCAGAGCTGGATGAGTTGATACAGTCAACTTAAAAAGCACAGATTTTATAAAGCTGTCACTAACTAAGCTCTAAAAAAGTGAAAATCATGTTTGTTTTGAAATGAAAAGAGCCTTCTTTCGACTATACATTTTCCTTTTTTACCTTGATTTTTTTTAGTATCAGTAGACATTGAAATATATTTTTGCTGTTATCTCGGTACTTCCTGTTTTATATTCACTGACGTGGGATATGCCTTTGCATGTAAGAAGTTGTTAGTCTGAGCCTCCCGTATCAGAGTTGACAGTGACTCCCCAAAACCCATTATTCCACTTGGATAACCACTGCTGTTCCAGTCACTCCTATTATATCAAATTCAAACTTGGTCACATGAGCAAATTAAACAGGTTTTAATCATCCAATGGAAATTACTTGGTATTTCTGACAGAATTACTTCTCTACAGTAAAGGTTTCAGGGTAATGATTGCAGTGTGCCAGAGACTTCCAGTAAAGTCTGAGGAAAAGAGGCCACTGAAGTCAATAAGCCTTGAATTAGGGCCTCTGGATTTTGTTCATCTCTTATCCCAAGGGTAAAATAACAGTACTTCAAAATAAATAAGTGGAAGTCATCTTTTAAATTAGAACAAAGGGTCAGGACAAATTATCTTTGGTTCTCCTGCGATGAGTATATAAAGTTTGTTCAGAGATCTACTGCAGGAGTAAAGGTTAACAAACAGAAATGCTGTCTTGTTTGTCCTGAGATACAAGCACATGTGTGTAGTCATTGTGATCTCCTCCATGTCAGCTCTTTCTTGTTAATCAGCCTAAGATTTCTTGGTCATATGACAGAAATTTTGTGTCTATGAAGGCAAAAGATAGAAAGGGGCACCAAAAATGCTGATATCTAGAACGGCCTTATATCTTCTTATTTCCGTGGCTGTCCAGACAATATTGCTGTGTGCTCAAGAAAGTAAATAAGGCCCTAAGGCTGAAGGAGATCAGTTTGCCACAGTAAATTAAGAAAAGGAAATCTAGCCATTTATCTGCATATTAAGTCTATCTTCTCTATTCTGTCATCACGTATGAGATATAACTCAAGTTTTCAAACTCTGATAAGCGAAATGCCTTGAGAGCAGAGCCAGCCTGGACAGCAGATGGGAGCAGGCTCTCCTGTCCCCTCCTCTCAGCGCAGGCAGTGGCCTGTCTGTCTGCTTGCGTCTCTAGTGCCCACCTGCAACAGGCTTTCCTCCTCTTCAGCAACACCTCACCCTGTGGTGATGGAAAGGAAGGACATTTCTTCAGACTTCCCTCCCCCAGCGTTTTCCCTCTGCCTGCAGCAGATGAGGACGTCCGTATGTGCACAGCAACTTGGCATAAGCATTGTCAGGGGACGTAGATGGGTTGTGGATCTGAGATGTACGTGGAAGAGCAAATAGCTAGGTTGGGGAAGGCTGGTAATTGAGAAAGGGATGCTCAAAATCAGACCAGGCAGGAGAGATTTTGGGAAGTGGAGATAGTGACTTGAGCGTTGGCACATGGGCTTGGAAAGGAGTCTACGAGTTGTGCAGACTCAGGGGACACTTTGTAGCTCAAAGAGCCAGCTGTGAGCTACTTGAATATATTGAGGATGCTCATAAGGTCAGCCTGGGGAAGGTGGCAGCTTTGTTTAACAGAGACCACATATGCATAGAAGTAGCTTGAGCCCATACTCACAACCCACCCCTTCTCATGGATTTCTCACTTGGAAATCCTGCTTCTGCCTGCACAGTTCAAGGCCTAACAGAAGTACTTGGCATACTGCTAGTAGCCTCAAATAGAAACATTTATTTTATATGGACATCTTAGAATCATAGAATCATAGAATCACTAGGTTGGAAAAGACCTTAGAGATCATCCAGTCCAACCGTATCTGTCCACCACTAAACCATATCTCTCAGCACCTCAGCCACCCGTCTCTTAAACACATCCAGGGATGGTGACTCCACCACCTCCCTGGGCAGCCTGTTCCAGCGCGTGATAACCCTTTCGGTGAAGAACTTCTTCCTTACATCCAATCTAAACCTCCTCTGGCGCAGCTTGAGACCATTCCCCCTCGTCCGATCATCTGTCCTTAGGGAGAAGAGACCAACACTCACTTCTCCGCAACCTCCTTTCAGGTAGTTGTAGGCAGTGATCAGGTCTCCTCTCAGCCTCCTCTTCTCAAGGCTAAACAAGCCCAGTTCCCTCAGTTGCTCAAACAATAGAAGAACAATAGAACAATTATTATAGAACAGCCTTAGAACAATAGAAGGCTTTTAAAGTTAATAATTAAAGGCAGCTGCATTGACCATGCCAGGAAAGAATGCAGTTGACTTGCCATCAACATGGATTCTTAGTATGTTAGCAGGCCTAATAACAGAAACACTGACTTCTGCAGCAAGAGGCCAAAAAAGTCATGACTTCCTATTCATGTAGAACATTCCTGTAATTAACATGAGAGGTCACTTGTGTTCAGAGAATTCTTAGAAATATAATTTTGAAATCTTTCTCCCAGAAAATGCCCAAGAAAAGAGTTATCTTAAACACTTTCTAACATTCATCTTGGAACAGTCAGACTTCATCAACTTATGGTTTCATACTGGGCAGCAATCATCTGGGATTTGTGTGTTTAACTGGAGTCTTGAGAACCCTTGATGTGAATAAGAAGGTGGAAGAGAGAAAGGTCTGTGTGTGTTAAGACATTAATTTTTAATGGCATTTCTATGTCTCTAACATCTTTTCTCTACTGAGATGGTGACTGAGCTCTGATCCAATAGAAATCTTTTGGTGGGTTTTGGGTCAAGCACACTAGAAGGTAAAATAAATATATAAATACAAATATATTAGCTAATTTGATTTATTCTCTCCTTGACATTTTTTGGTATGAATATGTTTGTATCCTGCTACAACATTTTTCTGCTAGATGAATGTGCTTTTCAGTATTTCTGTATCATATAAACACATGCACTATATATAATACATGTCTGTGTAATGCATATGTATAGGTATTTGTTTATCATTATTGATAATCTGTATTTGACAGTCACATGAAAATTGTTCGTCAATTCTGTTCTGCTTTTTGTGCAGCTTTTTGAAGAAAATGGCAACAAACATTATGCTGTCTCCAAATTTACCATGTGGTTTTGATATGTCTCTTGATTTCTTGCTATTAGATAGTCCATGTGAACTAATAATCTGTTTAACTTTAGGAGTATAAAATGTACAAGCAGAATCTGAATCAGAGCAGATCCAAATAAATGTGTTTGATCCTCAGCCCTAGAGCTTCTGAGTCTCTAGCACAGGGAAATGTGCTAGAAATGCTTGTCATGGGTTCTGAAAGGTCTCATTTTCTTCTGCAGCAATGCAAACTAGAGACCTCTCTTGGCAATGGAAGATGAGACTGTAAAATATTTGACAGGTGTTTCCAAAGCCAATCTTTCTGCTGCCTTTTTGGATGATTCTGCCCCCTTATTGGTAGTCCAACATAGATATTTAAGAGCCTGGCCTTCTTCAGCTCCATGTATCAATGAACTCTGGCAATAATTGGGTACTAGATTCCATACAGATGGAGGATTCATGCCGTATTACCTAAACTCTTCTGTAAATATGAGGATGTCAGCTTTAATTTGGGGGTTGGAACTAGATGATCTTTATGGTCCCTTCCAACCCTAACCATTCTATGATTCTATGATTTAATTTGCAAAGAAGACATTCCATTGTTTTGTCAAAAACAATGAAAGCATGACCCAAGTGCTATCCAAAGCTATAAGAAAATGAAAATAAAATTTAAAACATCTCAGGTTATTGGGATTTTATTTTCTACTGAAGTTCAGGGACATGATTAATTATATTTGAATGCTAGCTTGGGTTGGCAGTACTAGACATGGACTTAGACAATGTGTTGTTTTGAGGGACACAGAAGGGTTTGTTCAGCAGAATTGTTACCTAGTTTTGTTTCTATTTGTGATATATATATGTGATATATGAAGTTTACACAGTGAAAAACAAGTAAGATGTTCTGCAGATGTGAATGGTATTTTAAAGATTGCTTTCCAGCAGTTTTAAATTGAGTTTGTTGATCAGAGGGTGACATAAGTTCCATTAGTGGTTGAGAAAATGATATTCTATTTAATACATTAGCATTTTCCCTTCATTTGCAGTGTAATTAAAGGGTACTGAGAGGTCAGAAAACATGCATGAGAAGAAAAGTACTTATTTTGGCTGATAATGCATTAATTTGACGGCATACATTTTTTCCTGCTCCTTCATTGCAATGATTCATCATCCTTGGTGATTTAAAAAAATGTAACTTTCTATTTTCGTGGTACTGAAGATGATTCTAATATAACAGACAGAGTTCTGGGAGTAAGTAGCTTTGGCTGATATGGAAGATACATCACTTGCAAAGAATTCTAAGCAGCGGTGTTGATAAATATGTCACTATTTGGCCTTTTCCAACACCTGTCCAAAGATTAAGTAGAATGTAGTTTGTGCTTTGTCACTTACACTACAGCTGAGTTTGGCCTGGAAGTGTAACTCAATAACCTTAAAATACACAGTAGATAAATATTAAATACCAGGCTATCAACGATTTTATTCTTAAATGGATTATGAGGTGACAGGATGCCAATATGATAATCAAGCCATCACTGAGGCTGGTTATTTTATTTCCTAAGTAACAACTGGATGAAATTAAAGGCTGTGATTCTCTCTTCCTTCATGTCTAGTCAATTTTTCAGGTCTCAGTTGAGTGATGGTGCTTCTCACCCCTCATCTCCTAGGTAGCTATTAGAAGTATGCCACTTTCAATTGCCAGATGTTCCTGTCATCAGCCTGACCCTGCAAAAAAAAATGTAAACCGAAAGCTGTCTCTTGTGAGTTCTTCATTTTCCTGTGCAGTAGAAATGAGGGAGAGTGATGAGTGGTTTATGGGTCAGAACATATGAAGACTGTCAATTTATGACTACTGCTTTCATTTGAAATTTGCAGCCTGTCCTAGAATTGTTGAGTATGTCATAATAATTTCTCAAAACTATGCATGGGTATGTCTGAATTCTTCTCCTGCTCACACTCTACAGGAAGGGCTCATGTTTTAGCACAGAAACTCAACCCAGGACCTTTTGTGAGTTGCCAGAACTCCTTATATTGTCAGTACAGGGCAGTAAGTGTTGTTGTAGAGAGCACTCGGCAGCCCCATTTACTGCTCTTATTATAAGTTGTTCTGGACCTCCCATCTTTTCATAAAAAGCTTACCTCAGTGAAGTTGTGTAGAAGTGACTGAGGTTAAAATCTAGCCCAATCTTCTGTTTGGCTGAATTTTTATAAGGTCAGGTAAAAAAAGATCAGTGATAACCTGATCATTCATTAATGGTACCCAGAGGCTCTCTGTCTCCCTCTCTCTTTCTCCCTACAATCTACTCTCTTTCATATATGCGTAAGTGCCATATATATGTGTATATCTATTTGTATTCAGGTCTAAAGGGCTATTTCCATGTTTCTGCTTATGAACAGTGTGTTTAGGTCCTTTAAAATCAGCAGAAAACTGTATAAATACGATTATGTGTTTAGTCAGATCTCACCTGCAATGTTCTCATTGTTCTAAATAAGGAATCATTTTGTTTTGATTATCCTGATTCAATAACATTTTCTAGGGATGCGTGCAGCAGACACGTCGTATTGCTCTCTAGAGGGACTTTTGTGATGTTGTTATGTGATTTGCACCTATTTCTTGTCTAGCATTGCATGAATTTGCAGCTTTGCTTCTTTAGACCCTCTGGCAGTTCCCTCCAGACTGTAGGTCTCAGACATGTTAATATTCCACCTTAAATGGGGGTAGTACTTCCAGTGTAAATTGCAGTTAATGGAGCTCTAGCTGCAGAACATCTGCTCTCAGGTATTTTAGAAAATAGCTGTGAAAAATAACTTTATTTGCTAGGAAGCATAAAATAGGTCTGAAAAAAGTATTTGGAAAAGAAGAATTTTAAAGGATGACTTAATTTGTGCCATAAACACTGGATTTTGGAGGCTAGTTGTAAGAAGTCAGCCTATCTGATGGAGTAGCATAGACCAGGACTGGACATTGCCCAGAATTTTGGCTAACCTCCATAACTGTCAGAAATCTTGTGATGTTTTTAGAGGAAGTTTCAAGAACACAGACATTGCCTGGTTTTAGTTACATAGCTTCACTCTTAATCCATACAGCTTAGTGCACACACATATAGACATTTCGATTGGAAAATATTTGAGTGATAGAAAATACACATCCATTGAAATGTATTACAAAGCTTTAGTCATACTATTAAACATTTTAAGGGCTATCGTAGATAAAATGAACTCAGGAACAAAATGTGTATAATATGGATCTTAATATAAAAATTATAATCAAAATATATATGTGGTGTTTAAAATAGTAAAATAGCCCTGATTTTCTTATTTCTTGTGCAACACAAAACAATAATGAAACTATATTTAATTCAGCATGTGACTACTTCTAAGTGTCTTCAAAAGGTAATGTGTTTAAGTAGCCTCAGGACTCAATATGTGATTTTCTGTATTCTTAATTCTAAAATTAAGTACAAGGTAAAGAGGTGTTTCACATTGCAATTTAACTGCAACCTGCAGATGCATGACCTGTTTAGCATGGTAACTACAAAGTCACATAAAGCTATTCCCTTTCTAGAAGAACAATGTTATCTTAGGAAGTGTGTTTTTAGGTTAAAGATACTGTTGCTTGTTCTAGAAATGAAAATGACAAAGAAAAAGATAGTACACCTACTGCTGAAATGCTTAGAAGGGCTGGAGCCCAAGACATTTGGCTAGATCCATCACCACTTCTCTGTACCCACACTTATTTAATACTGGTAAAATCTGCACAGCAGTTGCAGGTTGCTTTGTGTGACATTCTTGTAGCTAGGTGTATTAAAAACATAGACATACAGCCACACAGATGAACTCTGAGTGCATTTTCTGTTCTCACTGAATTAGAGGTCAGGAAGAATCAGTGAATATAGAAACAGGTATGCATAGCTGATGTAGAGATAAAGGGATGTTTTATATCCTGGCATTGCATGTTGTTCTAGTGATTATGACTATTTGCATTCTCAAAACCTTGAATATTTCTCAGACTAACAGCTTGAAAAGTGAAAAATCCCTTCTAAAATTCTAGAACTGGCACCAACATTGAACACAAACATTTAAATAATATTTATGTATCTAAGTCAGTGCTTGAGAAATTAAGAAATCATTTGTCATCTCATTGCAAGAGATTCTGTATTTGTGTGAGAGTACCCTACTTTCCTTCCACAAAGCAGAGCAAACAAGGGTCTCGTGTTTTTTGTAGCAATGGGCAAAGCATGATTTGAGAGGATGTTCAAACGGGGCAGTGGTGGGATGCAGAGAACTAACATCGCACGGAACACAGCTGACATGACATTTTGGGTTATATAAAAGGCGTTGAATGTTCTGTTGCATTTAGTATTTTATTGTTTTCCTTCCTCACTGTAGTATTTGTGTACTATGTGATTATTATCTTCAGAACACCTAGCACATTATGTGCAAACAAGAGTATGTGGGATTTTTGAAGAATCAGAGTGCAAAACTTGACACTACTGGTCTCAGAAAGGAGACCTCCATGAAACCAGGAAAGTCAGCTTTCCTGGAATCCACAATCCTTTTCCCCAGATGAAGACTCTTTTTTCCAGTATGTAAATCTTCACTATAGAACTGGCTTCAGATTTGCTAAATTCCTACCACCAAGTAACATACTACTTTTCTTTTTGTAGTGGCTACTGCCCGCTCAACAACTTTTTTTTTTTTTTTTTTCCCCTGCAGATGTGCTCTTCTAGTTAGTTTCTGCAATGATTTTTATTTTTTTTGGCACCTGCATACTCATGACTGTCAATCTGGTCTTTTCTTAGGACATATGCTCTACAGTTAAATAATGCATTGGTATAGATGTTCCTGACAATTACATTATTGCTTCCTTTGTAATTTTAAGTGTAACATTATCTGCCTCGGGTCTTTTATTCAAAAGATTCAAAACATGTGATTGCAATTTTCAACAATAAAGTCTCTTAAACATCTCCAGTTCAGGTTATCATCATCTCTTAGGATGATTTTGTACAGATAAAACGTGGAAGAATATAGCTGATCCTGTGATTTAATGCACATTATTTATATGTTGCCATTACTGCTTTTGTAGCTCTTTGATTTTAATCATGTCCCCTAATCCTCACTTCATCTGGATACTTTATTATTTAGATTTGATGTTTTCCATGCATAACCACTTAACAAAATATTTTCTTAAACAGAAGATCAAGTACCCTCAACAACTGTAAGAATGTTAATACAAGTATTGCTACATCAATGTAAAAAACCAGGAAATTGCAAGAAATAACTTTTCATACCCACATCCCCATTTGCAAAGAAACATGGTTGTGCCATCTACTGCTAATGTCTATTACCAAATGGTTGCAACCTACACAGTATACTAGACACAAATTAGACAGCTGAGGAAAAGATATTAAATTATATCTTTTCCTGCCCTCATTGTTCAGATGCTGATGAAACTATTACAGTTGATATCACTGCTAGTGACCATTTCTGCTGATGCAGTGACATGATTTTTGGCATTTGGTCTCTCTCTGGTGTTAACATTCATGCATTTGAGCATGCATCTACATGCCACTGTGAGAATGCACCCAGGTACAAATTAAAAACAGGGAGGTTTAGATTAGATTTCAGGAAGAAATTCTTCATGGAGAGGGTGGTGAAGCACTGGAACAGGTTGCCCAGAGAAGCTGTGGATGCCCCATCCCTGGAAGTGTTCAAGGCCAGGCTGGATGAGGCTTTGAGCAACCTGGTCTAGTGGAAGGTGTCCCTGCCCATGGCAGGGGAGTTGGAACCAGATGATCTTTAAGGTCCCTTCCAACCCAAACCATTCTGTGATTCTATGATTCTATGCCCTGCTCCTGAGGGGCAGGAGGACAGCTCTCTCCTGCGTGTCCCCAGCCCTTCTGCCACTACACAAATCACCGCATGAGCAGGGGCTGAGCATTCAACCGTACATGATAAGGAGGGCTAAGCCATATGATGGGAGACCGTTACGTTAGTTACATGACTGCAAAGCCCTTTCCCCACTTTCTCCCTTCTACTGCTGTGGTCAGTTGGTCTTCCCACACTCATCTTAAGCACCAGTCTCAGAATGGAGCCCTTTTACGGGTGGTTTAAAACCACTAAAAATGACAGAAGATATAATTTCTGTACATTGAAACATGAAGATATGGTCCAGACTCACATTTTGAGAAAGCACATCATGGCGTAACTTCCATCACCTAATGATAACGTGTCCCTTTTTCTAGCATTACAAGTGGCTGGATAACAGATGTTTAAAACTTCAGTGATATTTGTGGTTATGAAACCAGTCACTACAGGACAGATTTCTCTTAACCCAATGCCTTACACTAAGACAATTTTGAATAGCTGTTTTCGCACCTGAAAGGAAGGGAGGGATATAAATTTCTTCTGCCAAATAAGGGTTAATCAGCATATGTTAAAGGAGAGAGATGCAGCATGGTATATGAAAAAGCCCTGGATCTGTCTGTCATAAGAAATGTCATACTCTGTCAGTTACAGTTATTTTCAGGTCTATACAAATGTTCATCCTGAAAATACATCATGAGAGGTAAAACTGTCAACAGCTTCTAGTGTTTGGTCCTAGATATTACATGGCTGTGTGCTTGCTATTTCTTTGCTCCTTCAAGTACTGATGTTTGCTTGTATCTGCATGCTCAGGAAGCCATGAAGAGAAGTCAGATCCCAAAAGAGAAAGGATCATGACATGAGAACCTGCAGTGAATTCATCTCTCCTTCCTTCTCACCAAAGCATGCTGCATTTCTGTATGTCAAGCTGTAGCTGTTCGTAGATGTTAAGCAGCAAGACTGCATAATCTGAACTGCAATGAAGTAATTCCATGGTTCTTGTGATTATTCGTGCTGTAACTAGTATAACCTGTCACGTCCTTACCATGCGTAATTTTTAATGAGGATTTTTTGGGTTTGTTCTCCTCATTTTTCCAAGTATCTGGAAATATCCTAATGTGCAAAAGTTCGGCTGGGGTTAAGACTGTAATGTGGTGAGTACTGTAGAGGCACAGAATAATCTGCGTATTTGCATGATCTTAATGCCTCTTCCTGAAGACAGAATTCCTGACCTGGATAACTTCCTCTCTAAAAGTAAATATGAAATTCTAAGTAAATGTCAATTCTTAGGTCTTCTAATGTCAAACATCTACAATTCAACATCTTGCAATTGTAAAATTGTGTTGTGTGTCTTCTTTAAAATACTGTGTGTCCATTTTACATGCACAAGGTATTTATTTTTATGTTATCCCTCATCTACTTTGTTTCCAGAGCAAAGATTTTTCTATCTATATATAAAGATATATATATATATATATGTTAACATTTCAGTTTATGTAAGACTTTATTTTTATGTTCTTAACACGGCAACTGTTGAATATCGATTAAAGGGCTCTTTGGAGGATTTATGTCATGTCATCCTTTTCTACTGGGCCAAGGTGAGACATTTAAAGAAACATCTGTACTGTGGAGGGGACTGTGATGGTGGCAAGCTTGCTGCAAACTGATATATAGGACTCCAGTACTCTTCGGATTTAAGTCAGGGTGGAGGGTAAAAACATCTTAAAGTGAGCTTTACAGTGGCTGTCACCTCAAAACAGAATGGAAATATGGTATCCTAAACGCATGAAGTACTAGAAAAGGTCATGCTGCCTCTGATGTGTTGTAGCGTAAGACAGGCGTTGATAGACAATGTTGCAGTCCAACATTTTGGTGTCATGACTTGAAAAAGAAGCAGAATATTTCCTAAATGCACCAACTTAATTATGAAATTCCATTCTGTCACCTGTCTTCACATGAAATAAAGTTACAGGCCCTGATTTTGCAGCTTTCAGAGCAGATCCTCATGCACGTAGAGAATCTGCTGGTTGTTGCTGGAACTCCAGACCCAGGGACACGTCTCTTTGTACAGATCAGCTGAGGTTCAAAATACTACATGAACAGCAGCACCATCCCTTTCAGTGTGGCTATCAAGAATGACTCAGGCGGAAATGCAGTATTAAATATTAACATTTCTTCAGAGCCACTTTATGTTCTTAAATATCATTCCAACATGGTATTGAAAAGTGGCAAACTAAATTGCTGTGAAGCTCATTTATTTGCATTAAAACAAAAAAGTTTACAGATTTATTTATTTATAATTTAATTTTATTTTTTTCTTACATACGTCGCTTTGATTTATTGCTTTTCTTCTTAAAAATAAAGAAGTATTTCTTTGATGACATTTAAGTCTCAATTTATCAATAAAATATAAATGTGTTCTTGACATTTTTATTTTGTTTAGTAGTATATAGTTTCTAGCTTTTAATTTATTCTTCTTGATCTTTTTCGTCCTTCTTAATCAACATAGTTTCATAGTAGATTTCAGTGTCTTTGTTGTCATATAGCTTTTCTTGTGTTTGATTTTTCACATTTGTTATCTGTTTATTTTTTTGTTTCTCAAATGTCTTATAGGCACTACACCAAAGCTGATAGTGTATTTGTGTTGGCTTAGAAGATCCTTGTAATTTAAAATCCCAATGGTAGATATCTGGAAAGAGACTGTCTTGGGCTTTCATGTCTGAGAAGTGTAATCCATACTGCCTTTCTGCAGGTTTACTATCTCAATGATGTATGGCATTTGAAAGATCTTCTTTGAAGAGTCTTTGAGAAATTTCTTGGATTTGGATATATGATGTAATTCTAGTTTCGGTTCACATGGTCATTAATATTTCTTTTTGCATTTTACCTCCAGTACCTAAGACATCTTACCTGAAGTCATCATCCATTGCTTAGTTTGGAATCAGTCCATAAATAAGCTCAGGGTCACTGGAATGTTGGACAAGACTCTACCTGGCTTTTTCAAAAGTGTAAGCGAGCAAAGTGCACTCTTTAGATAAATTGACTGAAGCTGTGACTCATTTTCCCAGAATCCAGAAGCCTTGTAAAATCTAGGATTCTCTAGCTGTTTCTAATTTTGCTTTTTTTGAAGAGCAATGTTAACATTTTACACTTAATATTTAATATCTATTAAACTTATATCTAATATTTAAATCTTTAAAATTTAATCTTATATTTAGAAATTCTGTGTTGAAGACTGAAATTCAGCAGAGTCCTAAAGCTATGCTATTGCAGTTACAAAAGCACTGGCACTATAAATACTTATATTCAAAGATCAATTCCCATGTAGTAAACATACAACACTTACTTTGAACTGGTTTTAACTGCAGAATTATTTACAGCACCTTCATGAACCTATGGGCTTCTCCTGGCACTGCTTGCAAACTGCTTTACAATTGTGAAAGTTTTGGTTGTAAAAAGTCAAGAACATTATATTACAATGTCTGGCATTACCCACGGTTGTCACCGCTCATGTCTTACATTACATATTTGGAATAACATCAATGTAAAAAATCCATGAAGAAAAAAAAGTAGATGGTCATGTTTGCTTCAGAAACACCTATAAAAATTAGTAGCAGCAGCTTTTGCAGACAATAAGGCATTTGTGTTGTAGGAGCCAGGATTCAACCTGCATGCTCACCCCATATCTTAAAAGGCTCCCACGAAAGCAGGGAATCTGAGCTGGGTCTGTGACATTACTGTTATTTATGTTCTATGAACACTAAATATGCTATGTCTGGTAACTTGGGGTTTTTGAATCCTAATCTGATACCCAAATACAGGATGAATAAGAATCATAGAATCACAGAATCATAGAATGGTTTGGGTTGGAAGGGACATTAAAGATCATCTAGTTCCAACCCCCCTGCCATGGGCAGGGACACCTTCCACCAGACCAGGTTGCTCAAAGCCTCGTCCAGCCTGGCCTTGAAGACATCCAGGGATGGGGCATCCACAGCTTCTCTGGGCAACCTGTTCCAGTGCCTCACCATCTTCTGCAGGAAGAATTTATTCCTGATGCAAAATCTAGATCTC
>NW_010243270.1:90830-94319 GCF_000690775.1 Eurypyga helias | reverse complement strand
GGTGGCGACCTGCCCCCAGCCAGCCCCGCCGTCCGAAGTGGGAGAACGGGAAGCGCACAAGGGCTTCCGGTTGAGGGGGCAGCGGGGAAGGAAAAGCAGTAGCGCTTCCGGCGCGCGGGGACAGGAAAGCCGACGCGCTTCCGGTGCGCGAGGGAGGGTGTCGGTGATCTCAGCTCGGCCTGGCCCGCCGGAACTCCTCCCTGGGGTGTTGTGGCGCCCTTGGGGAGCCGTGACGTCACGCCCGGCCTGCAAAGTGCACGTGGGTCGGTCCCGCGTAACCCCCACGCGTGGTTTGGGGAGCCGGGTTGAAGCTAAACGCTCTTTTTAAATCAGGGACACAGGAGTTGGTATGGCCGGACAGAACCGGGTCATGCTGCGAGCCAGTGGCATTTCCTGAAATGCTGCTCTGTGTAACGTGGGTTATGTAGCACCTGTCGGCATTGGAAGGCTTGTGTGGGTGAGCGTGCCAGTGGCAGGTGGGAAAAGGGCTCGTAGTGGCAATGTTACTCAGTTTTTACACGTTACTGGAAGTAACTGGTAAGCAGGAACAGTAAACTGGAAAATGCAACAGGTGTGAACTGGGATGACAAAACCTTCCAGTCTTCTTGTTCTGGAGCCAACTGTTGTCCATTTGTCATTCAAATAGCTGTCCAAAGCCCTTCCCACACACAGGTGGGGTGCAACACAGATTTTCTGGTAGCAGTAGCTCTCCTACTTTATGATTTTTCTGAGTGTCTCACTGTTGGCAACTTAGCAAATACAGATTTTTCTCACGTGGAATAAATCCAGTACTTCTGCAAACATGCAAAGAGTTGGTGATGACTGATAAATGGTGAGAAATTGTGTTAAAACTTTTTCTGGTGGGAATCTTAGGCTTCTTCCTAAACACAATTTAACTTTATATGAAATAGTTTTGCTCGCTCGGTGAAGTAATTCTGTCGCATACTGGTGCCACTGGGGTAATGTTTCTGATCCAAGTGGTGGCACAGTTGGGGTGTGTTTTGTGTTGGTCATTATCTGCAAAGACAGTTGTTGCAACTAAGAACTCTGGTGTGGAATACAGAGTGCTGAACAAGGAGGTGTGCAAGCCCACTGGAGACCCACTGTGGTAGTCAGAAGGGGGTAGGTGATGACCTAAAATTCCTCTGAGATAGTAGCGATGGCTTCTTAGTTGAAGTTGGAATTCTTCAGAACAAAAGTAAAATAAACCTAAAATATTTCTTATGTTTTCTGGGGGGGGAAGTATTCTCCTAATCATCAGCTGTTACCTATGAATGAAGGAAATGCCTGATACTGGAGGGCTTTCTAATCTTGCAGATAAAGGCATTATAAGGGCCTGTGGCTGGAAATGGAATCTTGACATTTTCTGGCAGAATATCAAGTACACATTTTGAAGAAGGAATAATCACTGTAACAGGTAACAGATATGGCACTATTTTTCCACACTCCTTCCACAGCTAAGGAGTAAAAACAGTTCTTCCAGGGGATATCCTCCCTCCTTGAAGCATTGAATCTTGGGGGTTTAATATCTTAGTCTTTAGTTTTCACATTTTATTATGAGGGGACGAATGTTTCCCCCAGACAGTAGCCTCATTTGCTAGCTGTGTCCTTATTAAACGCTGAGTCACCCAGTATGAAATACTGTCATTATGCATTATCATGTAGATACACCAGAGGGCAGGATTTAGATAGCATAAATAACTATCGTTTACATGAATTGAATTCAGCAATTAAATGATCCTTTTGATATGTTTATTGCAATCTGATTTTTAAAAAGCATAGATTGTGCCATTACTTATATAGTGTATGAATAGCAATGGCACTGAATTAAGATATATCTTGTATCAGGAATAGTGTTTTTTAAAAACTATATGTGCTTCAAATTGGATCCATTAGCTATGTCTCCTAGCCAGAAAAAACCTACTGTTCTTTATAGTAACTATTGTCATTCTTATTGAGTGAAGAGCACACTGGGAAAAAAAAAAGTAAATTTAGGGCAGTCAGTTTAGTATCAACCAAACTAATCCAAAGTGTAAGTCCTTTGACAAATTACATTTGTGTACTGTAGAGTAGTCATCTTCTTTCATACTCTTGTAGATCATTATCACATTCACATTCAGTTGTGGCTTTCCAAGCTACAGAATCATAATATACTTAGCCTGTCTTCATAGAGAAGCTACATCTTACCTTTGTCAGCTATCTCTGTTTCTTTTTATTTCTTCTTTACCGTTTTTGAGTTGCAGTAACAAGAATGGCAGGAAGTATTCAAGGACAACAGGTATTGTACCACGAAAGAAAGCTGATACGTGATTTTTTCCAATAGGGGAGGTGTCAGCATGAATGCAGTTGCTAAAGGTCTTTTAACTTGAGATTCAATAGCAACACAAGATGAGATTTACAGATAAAACTTTGTATTGCAGACCAGAACTTTAGTATGGTCATGTAATGAGTGCATTTAGACAAATTCAATAGTCCTGGGAGCTAGATGTGCTGAGCATCTGGTTCAGAGCAGCCATTGAAACAGTGCTGTACTAAACAGCTTAGCTAGAAGTATTAGTAGTGTTAAAAACAATGCTGTAAATCTGGAGGCATTACTTTCATCAGATTTGATTTCTAAGTGAATATAAAACTGTGAAACTATATACTGGCAGGACCAGTGAAAATTAAAACTGTGACTTGTAAATCTACAGTCTGTAATGGAACTGTCAAGATCCTTATTATACTTCCAAAACACACGAAGTACTGAAGAAGAGCTTGGGCTATTTCCAGAGGCCAGTTACACACAACATGTAGCAGATCTACAGATTGTCTAGCCAGAGAAATACAACCACACTTGCCCCCATTGCTGTCTGAATACTGGATGTTTGTGAGAACTGCCGGGATGTAGGTGTATTTGACCATTCGGGGATTGTTATGTCTAAAAATCATAAATGTTAACATTTTCTGATCTCTGCCAGATGAGACATGTTTGCAAGTCCAAAAAAAAAGTGAGAAATCTTTGAACACAGCTGGAAATCCATTCACTGAATTCTGGTTTTGGCACATAATGCAGATAAACCTTGATGACTACTGGAAAAAACATTCTTGTATAGCTGATGATCTGGTTCTGGATGGATAGATGGATAGACTGTTTACAAGTCTTGATCTAATCATGCATGAGGGTAAGAATAAGTATGCAAACAGTATGTAAACAGGTCCATGTGACTAATCTGGTAGAATGAAATAATTATCACTGTTGTGTCTGATTCAACACATGCTGGATACTGACAGTAATTACCATTTATATATAGCATTAACAAATATTTAGTGTAAAAGATTGTATTCCATTGAAACCCTTTTGTCTCGGTTTGTATAATGAAGACAATGTTTATTTAATGAAGACAATTAATGTCACTTGAAGTGATATACACTCATCTGTCATCTGACAGGAAATGATGTAGAAGAAGGAGGCCTTTCAGGAGCAGGCTGCAGCTGTTGGGACAACTAATT
>NW_010243270.1:0-90810 GCF_000690775.1 Eurypyga helias | reverse complement strand
TGTGAGCAGTGGTGCATGTATGATTTTTTCCTGGTAGCAGCATGTTCCTCAGCACATTTCCAGTTAACAGAACATGCACAGGCTGACAATTCTATGTAGGAATGGTACTACGTATGATCATATGGCAGATGTACAGCTCTCCTATGCAACCAGATTAGGGTTATCTCCACCTTTGCTAAGAGCTAAAACCTTACTGAGTTACTTAGTTTGTGTTGTCTCACCCTTTAAAAAAGTAAAGTTATGTGTAGTCTCATACTTGTGGCTCACAGCACGCATGAATAGATAATGGGTGTTTGCCAAGATGTGACTTCTGCCTGAATGTCTTTTAAAGAAGGGATCTACTGCTCAAGAAGCAGAAAGTGGGTACTTCATAGAATCATAGAATGGTTTGGGTTGGAAGGGACCTTAAAGATCATCTAGTTCCAACCCCCCTGCCATGGGCAGGGACACCTTCCACTAGACCAGGTTGCTCAAAGCCTCATCCCGCCTGGCCTTGAAGACATCCAGGGAGGGGGCATCCACAACATCTCTGGGCAACCTGTTCCACTGCTTCACCACCCTCTCCATGAAGAACTTCTTCCTGATATCTAATCTAAACCTCCCCACTTTCTATTTCAACCCATTACCCTTTGTCCTGTCAGGCCATTGTAAAAAGTCCCTTCCCAGCTTCCTTGTAGGCCCCTTCAGAAAGTGTGTGCTCTAGCAATAGAGAAGACCTCACACCCAGGCTAGATGAAGGGTGCTTCTATGAGCCTGAATGAAGGCAGAGACATTTTATGCTCACTGGTCAGTGATGCCCTCTTCTTTTCTCCCTGTTCTTTCACCTTCACCAAAATTTTTTTTTAGGAAAGATACTCTGCTTACTTAAAAGCTCCTAGTTGGCGTATTCCATTGCTGTTACTTAAACACCAAATGAAAAGCAAAGCAGGCATGGTTTATGTACAGTTTTCTACAAGGGAACTGAAAAGAGACAAGGACGTTGCCATTTTATAAAATGGCGATGTTTTGTCAAACTCCACCTGCTTCAGTGTCTGTAGTCAGGGAGATCAAGTATTGCAATAACTGTTGAAGGTTTAGGAGAAAACTTTGCCAGTAAGACATTCATATACATTGTTATTAGGGTCTGTAACTGTACCAAAAATAAAAACCAAGGCTGTGATTAGTGAAGTTTAAGTAATACATTCTTGTTTTCCTTGTGGTTTTTCATATTGCAGAATTTGAGGGTAATCTGAATTTGAGAGTGTTACCTCTTGAGTGGTTTGGTTCTTTCCTGCTTGTAACTGTTTTAACTTCCTTCAAGAAGAATATTTGTATCCAGATTTATGAAATGTGCCTTATAGTACAGCAAGTTATTTGATAAACAATGAAACTAATACTGCTGTCCTTTGAGTCCAACATCTCCTACACTCCCAGTCACACAGCAAGAACCTCAGGTTTACCAATAGTTCTGTTTATTGCAATGCACCCTGGTACTCCTCCCGTGCCTGGAGTCCTCTTTTGCAGTACTTTTGCTCCCTTCCCATATTTCTTAAGTTCCTTGTCTTCATTCGTCTTTGCTGTCCTCACTACTCCAACCACCCCTAACAGTCACCCCTTTTCTAAAGGTCTGTTTTGGTAAGAGTTACCAAATGCTGAGTCTGGTTTGCAGCCTTGGGCTCTGGTTGCCAAGCTCATGAGTTCATCTCAACTGAGCAACGGGGGAGGAAACTCCCGCAAGGTCTGACCTTCCTTTGCCATGTGTGTGCCAGGCAGCGGTGGTGGTAGATGTCACCAAGTGCTGCATTCACTGCACAGCTCCTGTTGCTTATTAAAGGTGCACAAACCTAGTATCTCTGTTGTAAATTTGGTAGAAAGTTGCCAAAGAACGCAAAGGCTGAGTGCATGAAATTCACTTATGTCAGGCTTGGGGAATTGCTAAATAGCTTTAATATTTTCCATTTTGTTTTTTTAATTTATCATGTGAAGTAACATTGAAGTTAGCAATTTGATTTATACTTAAGTCTCTTTTTCTTTGTTTCTCCATATTACGCATAACAAAATCTGGATCATAGCAAATCAGCAGCCTTGTTAGTGACACTTCTTCATCAGCAGACTGGGAATTCTCTGAGAGCAAGTATTTGCACTCTAGAATGTTGTGTTCTAATAGCTTTCTAAGGGGCATGCTCTAAAGAGCTATGCTTGAAGCAGAATAAACAGATGTGCTCTAACACCTTCTGAAAGTTGAATGCCTTCAAGACATATCAATGGCAATTCATAAACATGGTGTTCACTCTATTAAATAACCTGATTAAATCTGCCATATCAAAATCAAAGTTCAGAACTTCTATATCCTCTGCCTTTTCCTTTTCATCTTTCAGATGTGCTTTTCCTACAAAACCAAAAAAGCAGAAATTACTTACAGAGAATGCAATGCCTCAACATTGGTTTTTTTTTTTTTTTTGAAAGTGTCTTCTGGGCAATAAGAGGTTTTCATTTCACTGTGAGACTTCCATCAGGTGCTGGAACAAAAAGATCAAATAGTCTTTGGGTTTGTGAACCCAGAAAAGCAATGAATGGACATTACTGGCCTACAGGATTAGATACTGAGACCAAGACATAAGCTACTGAGGTGATCTCAAGTCTAGACAATCTGTCTTGAGAAAAGTTAAAGATTGCAACTTACTTAGTGTTTAGACAGGATTTTTTTTAAAGCTATTCCGTATAGTTGGAGGTTAATACAAAGCAGTTTATAAATTTTTGATGAAAGATTGGACCTCTGCCAAAAAACCTGATTCACTCAAAAGTGTCTTTTTATCATGTGGTTTTGCAATGCCCAAATATCACTTGAATTTTTCAATCTACAGCTGGCACATTTAAATGCTTAATTACAGTGCAGTTTAGGGATGTGATGCATCCAAGTGATGAAGCCTGAGTCTTCCCTTCTGCAGCACCACACAAAGGTCTCCACTTTGTCCTGCCACCAACATGCCTCATCAGCAGTGCCTGTCCAGAGGCTGGGCACTGACCTCTTGCTGAGCACAAAACTCCCTCAAGGCATGTCCTGGTACCCTGAGACTTACTATTGACATACTTTCTCTCACCCCGCTTTTTTACTTAAACACCGTAGCATCCCAATTTTACTCTGCCATCTGCCATTAGATACAGCAAATGTAATTTGCATGCAGCATGCTGAGAGCTACTTAAATGACAGCCCCCTTTTAGATATCCTGTTTGTGTCTGACCGTTCAGAAGATTTAAAGAGCAAAAAGAATTTCTGAGAAAAATGGCTCAGGATTATTTTTTTTTTTAAGTTAACATTTATTATTTTAATTGTTGATGCAATTACCGGCCTTGAGACATGCTCATGGTCCTGGCAGACTCACAAATCCTTGAGTCAGAATTCAGTTCTAGCCTACAAATGGTAATCTACTAATCTCACACCTTTGATCTAGCCCGTGCTGCAACATTAACATGGACAAGCTAAAGAGGTGTGGCTGGCAGAGGGATGGGTAAGAAGTGAGATTTTAAATGTAAAAGTTCAGTTATTTAAAATGGAGAAACACTTGTGCCCCCAAACTGACACTGTCCCTTTAATAAAATGGCTTGGTCCCACTCAGCCCTGGCTAAGTGCCTGACTATCTTCATTTAAACTTTGACCAACTAAACAGCAATAATGGACCTTACAGGATCTCGATGCAAGGTAGAGCCATTTACAAGTGGATAGGCTATTTATTTACAGGTGGCTTTATTTTTGTAAGTGAAACATATTTTCCAGTGTGACCTCCTGGACATATTTTCAACACTGACAGTTTATTCAATCTACAGTTTGCTTTCTGAATGCCTTCAAAGGTAAGAGACTTATTTATTTCCTTCCTATTTTCAGAGGACTGCACTGGTGGTTTCTGTATATGTAACTGCTTGATGGACTTGAAAAGAGGATGTAGGAAGGATATGTAAATTTAATAATGAAGATACTATATTAATGATATTTAAAGTGAATTATTGTAAATTACAGTCATTTTTTGTAAATCAGTTTTAATGGAGTTCAGTTTTCTCTAGACATACATTGAATTGCTGACTTAAATGTTGTGATGTTCATTTTATTAGTGTGTATTGTCATTAGAATATTCTCTTTATGGAAAATATTGCACACACTCTGTTAAAGCCATGTAATATTAATAATACATTCATGTATTGAATTTCATTACTAAGCCACTGTTTCTTAGAAGAATAAGTTGTTCATACTGATACTCCAAACCTAGGTAACGTATTTGCATCCCAAAACATCCAGATCTTTGCTTATTCCTAACAGTCAGGGATTTCTAGAAACAAACTTTATTTTATGTTTTCTATAATATTTCTGCTAATTTAATATAATTAGTTTGATCACAGGGTATGTTAATAAAAATATGCATTAGTAACAATTTCTTTTACCCTTTTTTGTTAGCTATTCAAATGAAAGCTAAAGAGAGCACTGCCTCTTTTTAAGCAAGAAAAGGAAGCACTGAGTTTGTTCTGCTCATATTTCTTCTCTAATAAAACAGGTTCTAATATACATGTGAGCTACAGTTGGGATTGCACTGGCTGCTATGCTTAAATCACTTACCCAGTGATTTCTTATAACTGTTTTTTTATATGTTGTCTCTAGAACTGTGCTTCCCACAAATGTGTATTCTGTATTTGTTTATTTTCATCTTTTAATGAAGTATTCACAGGTGTTTTTCTACTTTTAGCAGGAAGGAAAAGTCATCGAATTTGGGATCAAAGACACTATGTGGAAAAACCATTTTTTCTTTTGCTTTTTGCTTCTGGCTGTGACAACAAACCACATAGTATGTGGGCAAAACAGAAAGAAAGAAAAGAATTCTTATTCTCTTGTGCAAAATTATGAAGGTGAAACCATTTATGTAAAATTCCTGATTGACCATGTCATATGTCTCTACATATTTCAGGATAATTAGCTAGTAATTGACAACGTATGCATTTATAAAATTTATTTTGATTATCAGGCCTTGAAAATACTGTGGTGACATTTACTTGATCATGGACTCCAGTTTGATGTATGATTTTCACTGATATGCATATCTCTTAAGATAAATGATAAGGAACCTAATTGTAGTTTGAAATTGCACATGGAAAATTTTGTATACAAAGAAGTCAACTAAAATATTAATCCTATCAAGACCCTAATTTGAAAGTTTTTTTCTGTAGACTGTATTTAACTGGTATGGATTAAATTTAAGTTCAGTTTCAGTACTTGACTTCCTAGAATTTCTTGACATTTGCAATGAAATTTATGCTTAGAATTTTTACTGGGAAAACAGAGGAATCTTGGGGAAATAATTTGAGGATTGGGATTGTTGCAGAGAATTATCTGAAATCTGATGTGTCCATCATTCATAGATTTAACTTTCTTGTTCCCTTACAGGCAATATGTGTCTCATTGATATAGTCTTTATCTTGGACAGTTCAGAAAGTGCCAAAAATCAGTTGTTTGATTTACAGAAGAATTTTGTTCAAAACTTAATTGACAGCATTTTCCAGATGAAGCCAGTTAAGTCTCAGAAGTATAATGTCAAACTAGCAAGTATGCAGTTTAGCAGCACAGTCAGCATTGATCATCCCTTTACAGCCTGGAAAAGTGTGCAGACTTTTAAAGAGAAAATCAAGTCTCTGGGTTTTATTGGCCATGGCACCTACTCCTATTATGCAATTTCCAATGCCACTCAGCTGTTTAAAACTGAAGGTCGTAAGAGAAGTCTGAAAGTGGCTTTTTTGATGACTGATGGTGTTGATCATCCAAACAGCCCTAATGTCGAGGGTATAGCCACAGCAGCTAGGAGTCTTGGAATACATTTTTTTACTATTGGCCTTTCTAAGAATAAAGTCCAAGAAGAAAAATTGCGCCTGATATCTGGTGATTCATCTTCTAAATACATCTTATGCCTGGATGATGAGAACCTGGTAGTTGATGTAGCATTGGAACTGGTAAGTAAAACTGATGTTAATCTTGACACTTGTCTGTCTGTCGCAGATTTCATTTAACTTTGATAGCCAAGTCCTGAAGGCAGTGCAGTGGTTTGCAGGTGAACCAGGGCTGGAGCTGGCCTCAGGTTTGGAAGTTCAGAAAGGTTGTAAAGAGCATGTGGGACACCTGCAGGAGCTGGACTGCAGTATTGGTAGCAGAGAAGGTCAGTAACTGTGGGCTTAAGAATTCATTTCAAGAAAGTCTGCTGAAACCAATAGAATTTTTTCAATTGACTTGAGTGGGATCAGGTTTCCAAAGTACTGTAAATCTGCCACTGTAGTTATTAATTAAGATCACTAATCTCTCTGCCCTTCTAGTGCAGCAGAAGGCACACATAAGAAAAGGTAGGGAATACTGCTTAACTAATTTCTTAGTTTAGAGTAGAGAGAAGTCTTGCTGTGAGAGTGATGCCATCAGGACTTGACCATTCTCGCTTCTAAGCAATAATATGCCAAGTGTTGGGATGGCCCAAGAAATGTTTGGGATTTAAAATCCTAGAAAATATTTTTAAGTAAGAGTAGACTTTGCAAGTAATAAAATAACTCAGTTTAGGGGAAAATAATTATTAGAAAACACAATAGTTTTAATTAAGGAGTAGTCCATACAGAATTTATGTAATATTTTTGTAGTCTCTGAAAGGTGTTAAAAAACTAATAGGGAAAATTTGAAATCAGAAATGGAAACTTGCTGGTTGATATTTGTAAAAATAAATGATTATGTTGTACAACTCAGCATATGAAGCAACCCCCTCTCCTACTGGAGAACCCTTTTTCATGTGAGTAGTTTCACAGACTGGTCCTAACCACTGCGAGGAAGGGTGGAGGTATTCACATTCTTTACCATTCACCATGGAAATTCTGTGAACTATAGAAGAAAAATAGTTAAATTAATACCCTGTTAAATTAAATGCATATGAAAGTAATATTTGTCTTTTCTTTTCAGGAAGCCTTGCTTCAGAAGAAGGTAGGGGTTTTTGAGTTTTGTGTGTTTTGATTACTCTTATTCATACTAGATGTCCTGGTGTTTGCTTCTTCTATAATGCAATGTTACTCTGACATTAATCAACCTTCCTTCCTTGAGTAAAGTTTCCAACCACAGTTGCTTTTATTTTAGCTTTGATCCATTTGTCCATCCCTTCTCCTGAGAAATCTCCCAAGTTCTGTTCATTAGTGGGTAGTACCAAGGGTAGGACATAAAGAACTCTTCCTACCAGAGTGGAATAGTACTAGTACAATACATGCAAGTTCATTAGTGCTCTCATTAGAAAACGATAGCAATGTTGATATTGTCCCAAGGTTATGTAATATTTCACAGTACTATGTATATGCTACCTTAAACATTTGTAGTTACAGTAGTAAGATATTTATTTGTTTTTGTTATAAATAAATCAAGCAACTGATTTTGTTGGGTTATACAGGAGTGTAATGTTGATTTATGAGATATATACATTAGAGGATGATTTATTTCCTGTTGTTCCACTTCTGTGTTCTCTAGTTTGTGGCTAGGCAAAACCAAGAGTTTTTGCTTTAGAAATATGAAATAATGCATTTGAAAAATCTTCTCCTTAATGTTTCTATTAACCTTTTAGTGTATGCAGAAGAACTGTGGAAAGAACTGTGGGTTGGAAAAGGGAGTAAAAGGAGACAAAGGTGATTCTGTAAGTATGCATTCATTTGAAAAGCCTCCAGAATTTGAATTTTAATCATTGAGATCAATGTTGCACAGTATTTTAAATGGTTGCTATGTCTGTAAAAAGCAAGACATTAGCTGTACATGTACTGCAAAAAGAAGTGATCTATCATAGCATATCACTGTGAAAGGCCACTGCTATAAGAGCTCAGAAGAAAGTCAATCCATAATCACATACTGTCTTGGAAATACATTTATATTACTGGATAATAAAACATTGTGGATAAAGAGGTACATGATTTTGAAGCCCAAATCAAAAAGTTATTCTTGAGTCTTGCAACAGGGAAGGAAATGTCCATTAGACTAAGGTTTACTTCCACCAGCAGCTTCTATTTGTGTAAAGGATAAAGGTTCAAAAGATTGAGGGTGATGGCATATATGAAGAAAGGTCTAAAACTCTGCCTTCGACACTCTCTTCTCTTATGACACTTCACCACGTAACTGTTTCTTGGCTCTGGTAAAAAGACCGAAGTGGGAGTTCAAACAGTGTGTGACCTCTTTGATCCCCTTTGTATCTTTAATAGCTCCCCCTGAGACAACCAAGGCAGATACAGAGATTTTTGCCTTTCTCCCTAGACACTAAGCAACTGGTCAACCACATATGAAGCAGGTTATGACAGGAGGACATATCATCTAGTCCCTTGGCTCTGGATAACGTGCATCTGGAACATCCCTGTTTCCAATTTAAAATCTAAGACCCAAGAATTTTAAATTATTTTATTCAATATTATTAGATGTAACCAATTATATATGTATTTTTATATATACACACCAAGCTTTCTAGTCCCCACCTTCATGATCCTTCAAACAGGAATAATGTTGTCGTAATTTTTTATTTTATTTTATTTTATTTTGGGGCTGCTGAATATTGACAGTAAGCTGTTCTGTGCATAGGGTTTTTTTTAAGCAGAGAAGATCAGAAGTGGTGGGTAACTCTGAAAAATGGGGAGGAGGAACTGTGTATGTTTTTTCTGTCACTTTCCTGATTAAATTTTCAAGTGCTCTGTAGAAAATGTATTTATGGTTGAATATTGATTTTAAAAAATCACAGATAAATAACTTGTAATACCAAGGGTTTTTTTAGCTAAGTGAAAGTAGTGTCATATGTGCCATACCTGAATCAGCGTGGGTTTCTATGTAAGTTTATTCCGGAATGATTTTGACTTGCTCCCTAGATAACAGTCTTAGAGAAATTTGAGAATTTTATCCTCACAATGGTAATAATATATTCCTGCTTTGTTTTAGGGAAGTGCTGGTGACAAAGGGGAAAAAGGTGAACCAGGACCAAAAGGAAGCAAGGTAAAGTGAATTTAAAAAAAATAAACCAAATTTCTGTCTAGTTTTATTCAAGCCATAGAAGTGAATATAGCAAAGGGAAAGTATGTTAAAATCTGATTTAAAAGATTGCCGTTTGCTGTGAGAGATTTATAGTTAGCTGCTTTAGAAGTGAGAGATTAAAAATTGAAACTAAACTGCTACCAAGTTAACACTGCCTATCATTCTGGTTTTTCTCTGACAGCAGATGTCTCTGAACCTAGCAGAAGCCTCTCTAAGCTCCACAGAGCTTTCTAACAGTACACAAACCTCTTGAGCAGAGAAACTTGCTCCGATGACTAAGATTTCAGTCATCTAATAAGAGTAGTTGAGTTTTCTGTTCATGTTCAGGAGTTGTGTGTCGTTGATTGTGGGAGGAAGAAGTGTGGATGTTTGTAAATAGCAAAAGCAACTTCTACTCCCTAAACAGTGTTCTTGGTTGTAGTGTAATAGTGATAAGTAAGAGAGCAATACATATTTAAGTTGTGTTCTTTTGCCTCCAATAGGGTGATACTCAAAAAGGAGATCATGGAGAAAAAGGTGAAGAGGTGTGTGGCTACTACAGTGCTAATTCATATTTGGTCTTTTCAGATTATCCTCCAGATTCTGATTCACAGTTTAGTTCTACTGAACTGAAAATGTGTTTTCCATTTTTCATACCTCTACTTTATTCACTTATTTAGAGAACCTAAACAAGTGCGTATTTAGAGAAACATCTATACTGAGAGAAACTTCTAACCATGTGCTTAATTATAGATTTGGGATGATACTGACAAAAGGAACTTTTGACTGATGTGATTTTGTATTGACTTGATAGAATTTAAAATGTCATCACTAAAACCATCTAGATAGTCCTCCAGTAGCTTCTGACTCCATGCATAAGATCAGTTCAGTTTAAAGGTTCCATTTCAATGAGTGGCATATTTACACCTAATGTTATGAGGAAAAAGTACACATCCAACATTTGCATATGTTAGATGATTCCACAGAGATATTTTACTGTTGTGAATAGGTAAACTTCTGAAATGTAGTTATTTACTGATTTTTTTCCTACTTACATTAGCAGTATCTTCTGATTTTGCCTTCTCTTTTATGATTTTTTACCTTTTTTTTTTTTTAACTTTTGAATAGGGAGCTCCTGGCTACAAGGGAGACAAGGTAAGATTTTTATAGAAGTAGTCTGAAAATAGGTTGTCACTTGCTGACAGTGTATGTGAAAGAATGGGAAGAAGAGCCTATTGTTGTCTTTTTGTTATGAGAGCTCCTGATGCAATCCCTAGAAGTACATTCATTGTTTATGTAAATATTTGCAGACTGGCTTATTGGAATTTAAAAAAATAAATATTAGAAAATGTAATCTAAGTATAAAAAGAAAAATGTCAAAGACCACAAATAAAGCTGCTGGAAGGAAAAAGAAAGTTGAGGGTTGGATAAGAGGTTAAATAGAAAAAATGTGAAGTTGTTTACTACAAACACAAATACATGTAGCAATCATTAGCTTTTAAAAACCTTACCGCAAGGAAGTTTACTTTTAAATATAACTTGCAAGAGCTAATGATTGATCAAAAAAGATCTCAAGTCTCTCCAAGAAACTAAAAAATTATACACTTCAATGACTTGCAAGATTCTAGAGTCAAAATTTATATTGCAAACTGGACCATTGTAACAGAAACAGACATAATCCTGCTTTGATTTTGCTTGGTTTGGACACTGAGCTCCCTATGAGGATTATTAATAAAAGCAGTGCCTTTCTGAATCTTTGCATTCATTAGAAAAAGGCTTCAGTCAGTTTTATGGAAACATTTCATGGAAATGGGAAAAGTAGACTCATATGTCTATTTTTCATATGCCTATTGATATGTTAAGTCATCAGTGGAACACATTAGTAATTCTCTTTCTTTATTCCATTTGTACAATCTCACAATTGTTATTCAGGATCTCAAATATAGCTAATGAAATCAGAGTATGGAGAGGATCTCTGGAGGTGGCTCAGCAAGGTGGAAAAATACAGCAAAACTTACTCCATGTTAAATGTACTATCCTCTTACAATGTAGGTTGGAAATTTTGTAGGCATTCTCAGAGAGAAAAAGCATCTATCTTGAGTAGAGCGGACCGTATCTTCTACAGATCATGCCTCTCGGGTCCTCAGAATCTACTAAACCTCTTGTGCTACTGAACTGCTTGCACAGTCTTTAATGCATGTAGTGAAATCAAAACATCTTATTTAGCTGTTAACCTTTTGATTTCTTATGAAGGGTGACAGAGGAGAATGTGGGTCGCCAGGACTAAAAGGGGAAAGAGTAAGTACAATTTTTATTTGAACCATTTCACGCTGATGAAGATACTAGAAAATCGTGTAGCATATTCATAAGCATAGCTTGTAAAAATTATTCTAACTTTGGAGCATCTTAAAATTCCCTGATAGGAGATATACATTCATAGTAGAAATATGATTTGTAGAAACTGAACCCACAGTTCATCATATTCTTTTATTCCATTTTGCAGAAGAAATGTCACTTACTTAAGAAAACCCTGCCCTGACCAATGCTAAGCCCTGCTTACAAAGGACTCTGAGTGTGTTAGAGTTCACCAGTTTTTTTTCTTTTAAATGTTGATTTAAATTAAAGTGTATAAAGTTTATATTACAACAGAAGCAGGTTCTTACACAACCTGAACAACTTTTATGTCTACCAGCCCATCTATGCAGATATGCATTCACACTTCTATCTAGTCCTCCTTTTAACATGAAGGGCAGAAATGATACAAGTTAATACAGATTTTTGACCTGGTTTTTGCACTCTGAAAGATGGAAGGATAATGTACTCTTGAGTGAGATAATCCTGTATTTTGAGTTCATGTAAGCAGGTTTATATGAGTACGACAAACCACGGATTTATAATTAAGAGTTGTCAAGTACTACCAACTAGATGGCAGTGCAATTGATCATTCTATTAAAGCACATTTCTTTAGTTTTAACATCCATATTATGCTTACCCTTATCAAAGACCAACTTAAAAAGTTTGTGGATCCTGGAACCTGTTATGTAAATGATGAATTTCAAGCAGGAAATATTCAAAGTAGCAGGGTTTGTTACAAACTAAAAAGATCATTATACTGTAATAAAAATCTGAAGGCTGCGTGTATCTTGTGAGATGCTGGGGTTCAAAATGGCAGCAAGTGAGTCAGAGAAGGCTGAAATACCAATGAAAAAGGAGAAAGAGTTGCATTTCTCTGAGGAATAAGAAAAGATCATAACTTCTTTGTTCAGGCAGTATGTGAGAAGTTGCATGAGGTTATGTGAAATGTCTACTGAGATAAAAGGAAGCTGTTCAGATGCTGGCAAAGAACATAGATAAAGCAGCCAAGAAATCTGGATGTAGAAAACATATGCCAGGGCTGATGGAAATTTGCTTGTTTCATTTCTGTTGAAGACAGTGATGAAAAAAAAAGTTTGACATCTGCAGAGGATCAATAGTTCTAATGGATTATGGACTTCAAGAACCTAATGAACTGTCACTTCTAGAATTCCCAGCTTCACATTTACAAATGCAGGACAAAATTATCCTTTTTTTTTTTTTTTTTATGAAAGTAGTCTATCCTGGACAGAACATACATGGCCAAATATAAATTTAGTATTCTAGGGTGTATCTTTAACTGCGTAGATAGGTATTGAAGCATAATTGTCAGTAGTGTTGTCTGACTTGAAAATGTTCCATTTTTCCCCTGCCACTTCCCAATCTCACTAATCAGGCTGACTTAAACAGCAGTTTTGATGCTGTGAATCTGAGCTTCTTCAAAAGGTATTGGAATTCAGAAAGTTTGTGTTCAGTTCTGACATCAGAACTGGCTCCAATCACATGTGTGTTTTCCACCAAATGTAGCTATCATCACATCAGTGTACTGTTGTTTGTGCCATCCATTGCTTGTGTAGTTTTGTCAATGGGCTAGAAATGAATGGGATTACCTTCTCTCTGTGGTGGCTGATGCTTGGCCTGGGAGCAAATTCCAGGGAGTAGAGAACTGTTAAAAAATTCTGAATCTGGATCTGTAGGTATCCCTGCTAAATTCATCCAGCCTATTAGAGGTTCAAAATGTGACATGTGCCTTGAAAAATGCATCAGTCTGACAGTGCCTCTGTGTGTGGAGATGTAGCTAATTATAAGAGAAGAAAGAGAAATAAAAGACCAGTAAACTATTTTCTGAAAGCTATTTTTGCTTTATAAATAAATTATAGCTGAGTATTGAGTCAACTGGAAGTGAAATCCCATATAATTTCTTCATTCTGGTGACTGAAGAAAAATCAGTGCAGCAGAAAGATTTGTGAACAATCTACAGTGGCAGTAATTGGTAAGAACTCATTAAATGGAGAAATGACAGCTAGTGGAATAAAAAAAATTGACATTTTTCTCTTTTTATGCATTTTTAAATGTTTTTTGTGAAATGTAAGTGTGATTCTGCCATGTTTGAGCTAATGAGACATCAGCAGTTTGAGTTAGTGAGAGAAAGCCACCTGAAGTTACCCCAGTATAAACACTGCAGCATTTTTTAACGAATTCTGTATCAAATGTAATCCAAGAAATTGAATTTAAAGACCTGTAGCAAATAACAGCTAGTTAATCAAATAGCTAAGATGTTAAGTAGCCATCCGTGTTTGTTGTATGTGAAAAGTATTTTAACCAAATATTGAGCATGGAGTAATAACTGAATACAGAATGGGAACAGCAGTACTTTGGAGAGAGAATAAACTCCCTAAAAAGTGCTTCAACAGAGATAGGAGTCATATGAGCACTGTGGTTTTTAATACTTTAAAGCAGATAATTGCAATTTTCTGTTAATCTGATAATCAAACCTTATTTTCCTCAGGGTTTGGAAGGTCCTTTTGGCCCTAGGGGACCTCGGGGACCTCAGGTAAGGGAACTAAAAACTAACAAATGAAAAGAAAACACATTATGTTCTGTAAGTTTCTTCTACATACAACCTGTCAACTCTGGAGAGCAATACTTTTGGTGTATGCAGCACCAAAACAGCAGAGTCTGGCAAATCTTTGTCTTTTGGAAATTGTTTTCAAAGAAAAAATCTTGGTGGCTGCTGCTGCTTAAAACTACGCAGAGGTGTGTGGCCCGCTTGGGATCACCAACTGCAGAGCAGACACAATGGTTTTATTAATGTTAGGGAATTAAAATTAATCTCAGCTTATCATCATAGAGAGTTGTAGGGGAAGTGATTTCTTACAAATGGAGCTAAATAGGACATGATGGCTTAGTTTATTTGCTTGGGAAGAGGAGAGAATATGAAAATGTGGCCAAGTCAGGAGCAGGAGAAGAAAGGAACAGAAAGCTTCAGATAAAGCAGATGCAATTCACATGGAATAGTAAGATATCCTTACTGCCAGCACTGGTTACTGAATATTAACAAGATTCAATGTGTTGGGCACTTCACAGGATACGATGCAGAAAGTTCTTGTCCTTTACAGCTTAGCATTGTACATTTTACTGTACTCTCATCAGGCCAAATGCAAAAGAAAGTTTATGTGCATCTTCAAAGGCAAATCATTCTATAATTTGACTTTTGTGTAGGGTATCGGTGGACCTCCAGGTGAGCCAGGCCCAAAAGGTATTCAAGGAAGCAAGGTAAGATGTATTGTGTATGTGTAGATGTGATTTACATAGGGAGAGGGGATGCAGAAACTCTCTGTAGAATCCTCACTACCCTTTTTCCTCCGTAGCTTTTGTTAATGGTATCCTTTGCACAGCAATAATGTACATCACCTGCTTGGTGCACCACAGAGCCTTCGTGTTACGAAGGCTTTCTCTCATTGGCATACAGCTGGTTCTCCATCTGGGTCTCCAAGCCCAGCCATCAGAGATTAGGGGAGCATTCTGTAGGGCCACAGTAGGGTGCTACCAAGGATATTCCTAGAGCCACAGCACTTACTTTGGAATTTAAATCACCTGAATCTGTGTTTTGGCTTCTGCCATCACTTGGGAATTTCGTTCTCTTACATCTTTTACTAAAATTTCTCGTGCTTAAATATTTTATGTAATTCTAGATGGTGGTTGTAAAATCTGTAGATTGAGTTTTTAGAGTAACTTTATGATTTAAATTAACTTAATGACTACAGCTTGTCAAGAAAAATCAGTTGGATAAAGTATCTGATTGATTTAGGCAGTTCTTCTGGTTTGCAAACCTTTGGGAGCTTGCTTTATGTGAATACAGTTGTCTTGCCCATGGAACAGCCATTAACATCACTGTTCAGTACAAAAAGATGTCTCATGCATCAGTTTGAAAATATAGGGTCTAAAGCCAAAGACTTTCTACCACAGGATTATTGATAGCATGTTTAATACAATGCTGCATCTGAGTTA
The DNA here is from genome assembly GCF_000690775.1 of Eurypyga helias. Lineage (NCBI taxonomy): Eukaryota > Metazoa > Chordata > Aves > Eurypygiformes > Eurypygidae > Eurypyga > Eurypyga helias. The sequence goes on along the minus strand of NW_010243270.1, from coordinate 75,434 downwards.
TACAAGGCAACTAAATTCACACAAAGCAATTTAAACACTCATGTTTTGTTTCTTAGCAATGGTTTCATTTGAAGATTCACAGAAATAAATTTAGATGTGGGAAATGTTTATGGTAAAAGGTTTGGAATACTGGCATCCATCATGATTTTCCTTTTCCTGACAAATGCTTTTTCATACTTTTTATTGCTTCATCTTCTCAACAAAATGCTTGATTAGGAAAGCTGCTACAGAATATGTCAGAAGTGGGGAAAGAAAGAGGATGATGGGTCTGAAAGAAGCTATTCATACATGTGGTGGGAGACTCATACCTCTCTTTAGCACGGCAAATGACAGTAATTTTTTTCTGTCATTTCACACTGATGAGTTCAAGATAGTGTTACCAGATACGGTTTTTATACACTAACTGTATTTATTTAATGTTGTTTATCCTCCTTTCAGTCTCTTCACACACTTTCATGTCTGTAAAATACATGCAGCTCTCTAGAATTCATCTATCTGCATATAATATTTATGGTCTCCTGTTACACTTTAGCTGCAGATTTTCAGTATGAATGAGAAAGTAAGCTCCCCTGTTTTTTCAGCTTCCAGCTCTGCCACCTGCTGTTTAAAGACTATAGTCAAGGTTTTTCCAGGTTCAGACATCTATCATAATAAAAATATTGCCAGACAAGTTTAATCAATATGCATAGGTAATTATACTTAAAGAGTATAGCAGAGGCATATGTACATTTAGAGGTTAACTCTTGTTCATACCTAGCACCAAAGCTAATCTTTGGCATTTTGGAGATGATTTGAGATGAGTGAAAAATTTTTTAATTATCAGAACAGATAATCAGTGGTTGTTTACTGCTTAATATACATCCATTCAGCTAGTAAAGGTCAAGGCCTTTTTTGGTTCAGACATATAGCAGTTTTTCCAATATCTTTTGTCCTTACAGAAGAATTATTCAATTGCTCTTTTAAAATTAGTTTTCATGACACATAATATAATATGTCTGAAAAGTGGCAGTTATTTATAACTGCCATGGATAAAATAAATGAGTCTATTCTCAGTGCAGTTCCTTATACCCAGGGCCTTTCCATGCTAATACTTTCTGCTTTTTGAGCTGAACTAGTGATTTCACAAGGTTTAGCAGAACTAAAGGCAGTTGCATGGCAGTGATGTGACATAACGCAGAACACGGCTACCAAACACTTTTATTCATTGCTAGTGCTCCATGTTGAGGTTTGAAAGAAGAGATTCAGTTTCTCAAAATACTAACTCTGCATCAGGCTCAGCCTACAGATTACTTATGGTCTCACCTATGAAGTCTACCGTTCTCACATGCCTGGCCAGCTTAGTCCATCTCACACCTCTGTAAGGTGGTTCCGTACTCGTTCTGTTGCTTTGCAGTGGCAGGAGGCAGATACGGCTCAGGGCATTCATCTGTGTGCTCTCTAGATGCCACTGGCTCTAGCAGCCACCAGGAGAGTTGGTGGCACTGCAACTCCATCTCAATTTAATTTGACTTGTGTGAAGCAAGAGTCCAGAAACATTGCCCAAGAAATTACTTAAAAGAACTTTTCATACCTTACTTCATCTGTCACTTACATATGCATTTTCTTATTCTCTCTTAAGCTGCTGGCTAATCCATCAGTGTGAAGTCTTTCTGACTGCACAATACTCTACTTGCATCCCTCTTCATGATATTGCCTTGTCATATTGCCAGTAATGAATTGAATCTCTCTCGAAGTCCCACTGTCTGCATTGACAGCTTTCCACTGACTACAACAGGAACTCAAACAGCCTATTTCCATGTAGGCACCTAAGTTTAGGAGTGATCATATGGAGCTGAATCACATCCTTAGCCTCTTAAAGTCTTTCTGATGCACCTCGCAATCAGTCCTTATCTTCAATAACCTCTTTAAGCAGTTATTAGTCAATACAAACAAACTTCATCACTTTACTTTCACCCTCTTTTCAAGTCATGTATGAATGTCAAACGGCTTATATCCTGCACAGAATGCAGCTCAGCATGACATTAACTAAGACCACTTTTTGCTATTAAGCAAACTTTAAAAAAAGTTTTCTCTATGTGCATTTCTGCAAAGTTGACATCTCAAAAAGATCTAAATAGTTTTATTACCACATATACAAAATTTCTCTGTAAAGAGGCTGAAGCATTTAAAACAACAAATTTGAACTCTGCTTCTATAAAAATAAAAATACTTGTTAACCATCTTATATTATTATTAATTTACCTGACTAAATATATTTCCATTTAACCAAATGCTGAACTTGCATGATGCAGTGAACCAGCAACAGAGCATGAAACAAAGTAAATTTAACAGAAAAATGCTAGAGACTAACAGGACATTTCACTGAGAGTTAGAAGCTGGGAACTGGCTATTTTCACTGTGTGTCTCCTGTCTTCTGAAGCAGTCATCTTGGTCCCATTGCCCAAGCATGTCCCAAGCAAAGGACCAGGATTATTCTGTCTCTTTTATGTTTTACTGACTCTCTATTGCTATTGTCAATGTTTCAATAGAAAGATGTTAAATTTACAAAAGAAAAATGATATGGTTAAAGCCAAATTCCACATTATTTTCTCTCTCTAACTTAAAATACCAAGAAAAAATACCATTCACAGCTGTGCTTTATATTCTTTTAGACGTTGGCTTCACTTTAAGGCATTATTCAGCTTCACGAACCACCACATATAATTTGCATTGCAACATAAAACAAATCTTGAATCATACTGTACCATGTATGTGATTCTGCTATCAAGCATGTAACGAAAGTTACAAAAAACCCGTAGGAAAACATTTTGCAGTTCTGTTATCACACACAATTTATTAATTGAATTTGCAGAACATCATTTTATAACCCTGTGTCTAAGGTAGAGACACTCAACTGTTGTCAAACTGCAGCTTGTAGGAGCAAGGAACTCAAATTTTGTGTTTCTTGTCTCACTAAGAATGCAAGTATGGCCCATGGTACCATTTTGCTGGCTAATGCAACCATTTCCAAAAACCCAGAAGACACTATCTCACTTAGAGAAAGACCAAAGTACTGGGAACAGAAAGTTGGCAAAGAGACAACCCATGCCGCTCTTGGTTCTGCTCCAGTAATATCCCATGTTGCTGCCTAGATGTCCAGGAATTTGCTAGATGGCTGTTTAATAGGTGGTTTGGGGGTTACGTCAGTTGTGGTTGCTTTCTAAAAAGACAATGGAATCACCATGTTTTTTTCTGGAAAACAGAGTTTAAGAATGAATTTAATACCCTTTATTTTGGTCAAGCAAACTTCTCAGCCCTACAGTTCTGCTGCTCACATTTTTGCAAAGCTGAAGTACCTCACTGGGGTCAACAGTGTTAAATGTGCACATCCACTTCCCCTTAGTGTTCTTGGTGTTAGATAAAAAATTAATTTTCAACATGCACATGTCTATTAATTTATTCAAAATAGTAGGCATTATTTTGGGTTTTTTCCATTAATTTCTTAAAATTGTTTAACTAATACTTATTAAAAAAACCCCAAACCATATTGTGGTCTATACAATAGTACCAGTAAGGTTCCCTAAGAATGTTTTTATTCAACGTAATTCTGAAAATGTGTTTGTTAGTGAGGGGAATAATAATGACTATTCGTGGATTTCAGTGGACAATTTACAATCAGAACGATATGGTTACAGATTATAAAACTGGGGCATAAAATCAGGAAGTGGGCATGACCTGTGTTCCACTCATGAAGAAGTGATGATCACAGAGTACTTAGGGTTTTCATTTCAGAAGTGACATTGGCTTTGTTTGTTTAAACTCTTAGATCAGCTACTAGAAATAAAGTACACATTTCTAGAAACCATGATATATTCATGGAAAGACTGAAAACAACACTTTCTTAGAAGCTACTGCTATAGTAAGAACCCCTGGAAAATGTCATATGCATAGTAAGATAGTGAATTAGAATCTAAAGTTGTATGAACAGACCTGTATTCAGACTTTTAAGGAAACAGTTAAGTTTGAATCTGGGTATTCAAAGCAGTTATTCCCATAGTAATCCTGTGAAAAATCCATCATTACGTATTTCCCTGAAAATGTGTCCCAGAATGAACTGCTAAGGGATGCTGCTTCTTCTCTGATGACTTATAAATTCTTTCCTTACTTACGTGGAAAGTTATATCTTTCCCAGAAGACTGAAAAATCCAATTTCCCTGTAAAGAAGCATAATTCCTAGGTACCTCGACTAGCTTAGAAATAAAAATTATCAATAATATCTGTTAAAATATCTACTTTCATTGTTGTTGCCAATGTTTAATTTAAAGATAAAATAATTTTATTTGAAAGACTATTTTTTACTGTATCTTAATCAATATGGCATTATAGGCTGAAACACAGAGTCTTTGTGTTCCTTACAGTATGTATGTGCTTTCTTAAAAGTAAAGAAATTATCTGTATTGTCACTAGTGGGTACTTATCATAACGCAACGAACCACTGTGGGGGGAGACTGTTTTTTACAGTTTTAATATGTAAAAGTACATTTTTAATATGTAAAAATATTAAGCTCAGATCAAGTGTAGTTTTCTTTCCTATTGCTCTAGCTGATAGTAGATCTTATCAGAAGGAAAATCACAATAGGGGGAGAAAAAAAAAATGAGCAGAGTGTTAGACAAAGAAAATAATTACAAAAAAGCTACTCGGAAAAGCAGACTTTTCTTTCTACATGTAGAGATAATATTATTGCCAGTACTTAATGGGTTTGATAAATTACACATTACCTGTGGCACCAAGGCCATAGAAGATAAAAGCCAGGCTTACTAATAGTCATATGAAGTTTGAAATATACAGGTGTTAAAATAGATGGAATAGTTTCAGTTCCCAAGTTTTGCATGTTCTGGTAGAAGGAGGAGTTTCTTTCTCTATTAATATTCAGGCATCCTCTGCTATCAGTGAGAGGCATTCAGCAGACTAAAATTTTTATACTACCCTACATGCTTTTTATCATAAGGGCTGTTAATGCTGCCTACACCAGTACCTACTAGTAGAGCTGTTGTGGGGCAGGTTACATGACACCAGTCATTGGAAAGAAAGCTGTAATGTTTTTATCATGGTTAAAAAAGGAGCCTTTGGAAAAACATTAACTTCAGTAGGACTCCTGCCTGCATTCAAGGCAGCACATGTATTAGCATAGCTCTGCCATGTGGGTGATCTCACCAAAGGAGTGAATGGTTTGGGGTAGGAAGCATCCCTCAGCGTTGCTGTCCTTGGGAAGTTCTGCCAGGGTCTGTCAGAAATAGATACGAAACACAACATGCAGGACAAAAGATTTGGAAGACACTTTCCAAACACAACAAAGGGGTTTGGTTTATTGTTTCAGCTGAGAGATGAGCCTGTATTAATCAAACATTGTTTTTCAGAATGGAACAAGTCCCTACATCATTTCAGAGGTTTCATTTTGACAAATGCGGCCAACGTGCTTAGTGGCGTTTGCTGTGCCCAGAGTAGCCTTCTTACATGTGGCGGTGCTGCATGCACTTTTTGTCTAAACAGAATCAACCCCAAAAGCCCTAAAATTCAGCTACCTGTTGGCTTAAAGGACAACAGTACTTAAAACAGGGTTTGTAAAGAGAATTAAAGAGGAGACAAGTACAAGCTTTGGTTGTATTATTTGCTGATGGGAAACACTTAATACAAATTAGTTTTGATCAGCTGATTTTTAAAGGACATTTTGTTCAATGCCAAGTTAATCCCATGGAGGAACTGGAAATCTAGAAAATAGGCCATTTGAGGAATTTTTTGTTGTTGTTTGATCAGTTTCAAAACAAACACAGGAGGAAAAAAAACTGCCATGAACAAAAGGTGTCAATTTCTGATTGGCTTTATATCAGTAAAAATTTCATACTTTACAATAATCTGGATACGTGTTAACTGGGTTGTGACTGGTTAAAAGGCCTCATGAAAATATTATTAGGAAATACAAACAATAAGGTCTACCTAGGAATAAGGTAAACTTCTTTGCTATAGTCTGTATTTTGGCAACAGCTACATGCACAGAATCCACATTAAAGCAATGTAGATATTGCTAATACCCTATCAGTGTGCTATGTGGAGATACATGAGCTATTCTGCTGGGTTATACCAGCTTTCTCTGATTTTCCTCTGCCTTCTAAGACTTATTTTCTATTGATGCTGGATTAATATGTTAGATTATGAAGGTGTGCTTTGAAATCTTGGATTTTGAAAAATCATTACATTTCATAGCTGCTCTTCAAGTTATCATATTGTCCTGTAATGGAATGAATTTAAGGCTTGGCATCAAGTTCCACTTTATTCTAGGTTTAAAGCTGCAGTAGTAGCACTCCCAAGTGCATAGTTATCAGAAATTAAGCTTCAAGGATAATCTGTTTATTTACTTTCACTGTATATTCACATTCCTGCATCTTAGCTTCCTTCTTTGGCAGATTACCAACTGGTAGATTTCTGGAGAAATACCTGGCTTTGAAGTTGGTTTTTTAGACTTTCATTGACCTCTCAAGTGCAAAAAAACTCACTGAAAGGTTTCAGAACTCGGCATACAAAATTTTTCAGAATATACAAAATTTCAACCCCCCAGATACGAATACTTCCCCAGAAAATAAACATGTCTTGACAAAAAACCTTTCTAATAATCATGTGGCTATGTTGGCCTTGTGAGAAACACATTAAACACACAAGAGAATTAGGAGCTGCAGTCAAAGGTAGCACTAGGAACAACAATCATGATATGCAGAAGAAATGTTTCTGTAGCCCTAAATGAGGCTGCAGAAAGACACTCTGGGGGAATTTGATTAAGGTTCTATTTGCATTAATAGTTTCTTTCCACTTTTTTTCCTTTAGGGAGAGCAAGGCCCTTTAGGTCTCTACGGTCCTCCAGGACTCCCTGGTATTGGAGAGCCAGGCCCCAAGGTAACTCTCAGTAATATGTCTGTGAAAGTGCTAACTGCGGGCAGTCATTTTTTTGGATGAAATTCCTCACCTGCTGTTTTATCAAAGTCAAACTCTTATCATCTACATGTAAAAATGGTACAGGGTTTTGTATTTGCCTAGGGTGGAGATAACAGACACGCCTTTGCAGCAACTCTTAATTTTTAATTATGTTCCCATTGATATAATAGAAATTAGAAATAATGCCATTTAAGTGGGGTTTAAACATGTGAGATCATTTTCAAGCACTAGCAGATGCTTTCATTAATGAGTAAACCATACTTCAAGGCATAGAAATACAGCTCAGTCACTGTGATGCACAGTCAAGTGATAGATTTGCCTTGTTATTTCTTCACTAGGGAACATATATTCTGATAGGTTATAAAATTCTCCCTCTCCTGCAGCATTTAATTATTTTATTGTAAAAGATTAGCAGGTAGAATAGGGTCTTGCTAATTTGAAAAGTCATGTCTGCCTATGCTGGCCAGCCAAATCTCCTTTTGTAAAACTGCAAAAGCATCTACATAGGAAAGATGACTACTTGGTTTATGAGAGTTTTGTCAGAGACCTGCAGCTCAGACTCATACAAGAAATCTAAATTGGTCAGAACTAGATCTCACCCTAATTCTTCTGGCTGCTAAGTCTGGTGTTGCTTTATGCCATTTTTTTGCAAAATACTTGCACTTTTTTTGCTTCTACTGCTCCAATTTGTACATCCATTGAACTCCTGCATATTTTCTGTGCACTAGAGCAGACCCCAGAACATAGAGAGGGTTTATATAGCTCAGAAACTGTTTGCCATGTAAAAGGGGCAACACTATTCCAGAGAGGAAAGTTGTTTATGGAGAAGGAATATCACTCCCAGTCTCTGTACCACTCTGGGAAGAGATAAAAATCCTCTGTGCTCTTATCCTTGAAGCACATAATCCTTAGTAAAATGGAGGAATTGTGAAGATTATGACACCTTATAAATATAGAGAAACTATGTAGTTCCTGGAGTTGCCATGCGATCCCATATTCCACTGAAGCAAGCTTCAGTTCAGCTTGAATGCCTAGACAGGGGCTATGGTGAGGATCACTCACACCTGGGCATTACTGCTTCACAGTTGGGTTATACTGCAACTAAATTTAGCTTGGCTTTGCTCCGTTATCCCTGTCATCTCTCAGGTCCTGCACTTTTAAGCAGTTACCCCTATGCAAAGTGGTAACACTCCTTTGCTGTTGGCATGAGGGTGGGAATGTGATCTGGTGCTTGGAAGGTATTTATGGAAAGGTACTTTCAGGTTTTTCTAAATTGTTATTTATGCTTTTTTTTTTACATCAGAAGTTACACATTTGTTTTCTGACTTTTCTGGTGAAACCATTGTCATCTGTATGTAAATGTTATGCTTTTCAAAAGTATCGAGTTGAAATGGGACTGAACTTTCTAATATTCTTTTTCACAAGGGTGCTAGAGGACAAGAAGGTAAAATGGGATTGCCAGGACCACCTGGAATTTGTGAGCCAGGATTACCTGTAAGTCAGTGATATATGCAATGGAAATGGAAATAAGATAAGTCTGACTGTAACTGATTGACAGCAGGTGTATTGGCTGCTGATTCCACAAACCACTCTGTAACTTGTCTGGAGCAGCAGAAATGTGTATGACTGAGGCAGTAATTGCATGTGGCTTGCCCAGGTAGGAGAATAAAGCCATGTCCAAACACATTTTCGGGAAATAAAAAATTGCTTAGTCCATGTAAGCAGGATTGCAGTAACCAGTTTTCAGGAAGATATGTAGTTGTATATAATAGGTGTACCCCCACTTGTTTGAGTTGAGGATAATCTTTTAAAATTGCCTAACATCAAATTTTAAGAAGATGAAAATCCAAGAGTTGACACATTCCTCAACTCCTGTGTGTAATTTGGCTTGCATCAAAAACAAAGGCACAAATTGTATGTTTTTAATTATATCTTTATCTTCTGAATTACAGAACTTCAGCAAGCTTTTTGTAGTGCTGAGTTAGTGCTCACTGGCTGTTTTTTTCTTCTTGGTGGACAGAGTACAATATGTTTGGTCTTCTTTGTATTTCATTAAAAATCTCAAAGAGATTGTTAATTAAGGAGCCACAAATGTGGATGGGTGTTAGATTCATTATAATACTATTTTTGAAAGACACTCTGTGATTGTAAAAGATTGTTTTTCATGCAAAAAATGTAGAAGCTTTTCATTTAACCAAGATCAACCCTAAAAACTTCATTAGCTTTAAGTAATAAAAGGTAGCTGAATTTTGTGGAAGAACAGAAAGTGTTACAAAAATAATTGATTTTGTACTTGCTTAAAACAAAATTGGCATTCTATAATTTCGTATGTTTAAGCTGCCATTTTACATGACAAAACTATGTCCAAATTAATGATTTTCATTATGAAAATCATGAAATCACATGAAATTATAGGGAATGTATTTCACAGTGGTAAATATATTTCTCATTAATTAATCTACAGGCTTATTTAGGCTTTAAGGGTACACTCTTTAGTTGTTAATTATGTAATTCACAATGTTTCAACATTATCTTATTCTGATCTAGAGTCCTCCATTCATCTAATTGCCTGGGCTCTTTCATCTGTTTCTGAACCATTTGTATTTACCAGTCTCATATGAGTTGCAACCTATATTAGCAAATTAGACAAAATGTCAATAAAAATGGAATATAGTCTGAATATATGTTTTTTTCTTACAGGGACCACGTGGCCCTGATGGTCTTCCAGGTGAGAGGGGTATACCGGGAGAGGGCATTCAAGGCCAAAAGGTAATTTTATGTAAATACTTTTTTTTTTTTTTTTTTTTAATATTATGGACCAAATCTCTAGTTGTGTTTAAGTTATTTAAGATCACTAGTCATTCCACTGGTACAAAATGTCAGCTGATGCATCTTGGTCTTCTAAATCACTGTGCTCTCTGAATATCTATCCAAATTCAGAAACTATCAAGATAATTAATTACAAAAACTTGTACAGTCCTTCTAACAGTAGTAAGTTAATGATTCTCTTATATGTTTAATAAGATACCTAATTTTGGTAGCATTAATGAAATAAATTGTCTTTTGAAAGACTTCTTACATGCTTATGTTCTGTATCAGGAAAAAACATTCAGAAACAGAATGTCTTCATTCTATCTTACCATTTTGGGAAACTAGAATATGGGTTGTATGAGTCTCTATGGACAGTTAAGCGCCATTAAGGGCACTTGCTAGGTTAATACATGTGAACATTCCTTTTTTTAAAAATAAGTACAAACAAGCAAAGATTTATGATTAAATCACAACTGGGCTTCGCATCAAAATGTATCCCTCGTTTTTAGTGAGGGATAGATTCTTTAGAGCCTTGAGCCACTATGCAAAGACGATTTTTCTTCCTTTTATGGGAAAGATGTTGGTCATGTCCTTGTACCAGGTTCTGAAGTGCTCTCTCTGACTAATAAACATATTATCGCATTTTCAAAACTCCTTCTTCCTAGTATTTCATTTTCTCCTTTTGAAGTCCTGTGGTCAACAACACAATGAATGCGGATGAAGCATGTTATGAATTGTAATTGAATCACTTTCCTCTGATACTTCCATTGTCTGTTTTTCTTGTTTGCTTGTGAAAGAATACTTCTTTCCTCATTATCCGCATTGTGAGGACCAGTTTGTCTAGGATGGTGTTCTTTATAAATACACAAAACTGTCGTATTTGTAGGGTGAAAAAGGCTGTACTGGTGTAGCGGGTCCTCCTGGGTTGCCAGGTCAACAAATCAAAGGTGACAAGGTGAGGCACAGAGTATTCTTCTAATTGTATCGATAGTTAATTACATTTATAGTTAAATTATCTATGGATTATTCATACAGCATCACAACAACACAAAGGTATGTTTTACACCTTTGCATGCAGCTTCATAGGCTGCACTCATCTGTACAAGTAGCTAAGCCTGTTATTGTTAACTGAGTACTAAAGACTGCATTCTATGCAGCTGGGAGTATGAGGGAAAAAATGGACTTTTTTCCTCCTAAATTTAATGCAGAAATATTGTATTTAAAATATTTTAAATTTTATTTAAATATTTTTTTAAATGTAAAAACCCCTTTGAATCATCAAAATGGACTTGGGACAGGTAAAGGAACTCTCTGGCTTTCGAAATTTTTTAGCTTTTTGGTGCCCAGTCCCCCAAAGAGGGATCCAGAACAATTTTAATTCCCTTGGCTTGATGATATTCCAGCCTGTATCTTGTGCTTCCCCAGAGTGGATGATAAAACATGCGCAGATGTCCTATAGAGCAGAGGCAGTGATTCCAGATCTTCCATCCCGTGATTTAGTTCCATAGCCCTCCTTGTACTCCCTGTTGGTTTTCTTCCCTTTTGTCCCCACAACTCCTGCTCTCCTTGCTGCCTGACACTCAGCTTCAGTGAGGACAGTACTCCCATCCAAAGTCGCTGACAGCAGGGAATGTGGGAAGTTCCCGTGGATGTGGGAGGTTTAACTTGAACTTGTTCATCTCACTGTCCAGTCAAATAGCTCTCCGAGATCTTCAGAGCAACCTACATGATGTGGTGTGGTCTGATTTGGCCTGTCCGTGAGAGATACGCTCGGTGAGCACCTGTCAGACCATATTGCTTGAGGCCTTAATTAGGGGAAGATTAGTTATGTGCACAGGAATGAGCCATCTTATTCCCAGGTCTGTATAGTAAAAAAGCAGTGATGGACAGGACAGTAAGCATTTAGGAACATTTCAGTAAATAAGTGTTTCTGGCATAAGTGAATCTAATTATTTTTTGTTTCTAGGGACTCATGTCCCACATCCTTGACACCTTCATGGGTCTGTGCCACTTCCAATACCCACATGATCTCCCATATTCCTCTATTCCCATAATTCCCTCTGCCATAATTCCTGTATTCTTTCCCCAAATTCTGTACAATACCATTACAATACCAATTGATGAAAATTTTTCAAAAATACTCTCTAGCTGCCCAGTTTACACTTGCAGGTTTTTCTTCTGAGTGTTGTGCAAGAAACCATGTATATTTCTGTACAAGAAAATCTTTAAAATTAATCTCAGTATGTAAAGATAAGCTATGGATCCTTCTAATAGTAAAGTTATGGCTGTGATCATTTAATGTTATAAATGAGATAGAGTTTGTAGGAACAAAGGGGTATTATTTTTATTAGATCAGTTGCCACAGGCAGACTTTTAGGTGTTCCAAACACATTTAACTCAAATAGAAGCAACAAACTTTGCAGTAATACAGCTTGGGGACTGTTGCTCTGTGTTTAGTTTAAATATGTTAATCATCTAGTATGGGCTATTGCAATTTAGCTCTTGGGAATATTTTTTGTATAGGGTGAACAAGGCCAAGTGGGACCACAGGGCCCAGCAGGACCACCAGGAATAGGCAATCCAGGAAGCCAGGTAACAACATTAATTAGACATGTAATGAGAATTTCTGTGCAGTTTGCATTTTATACTTTATCAGAGCTCTAATTTTGATGTGAAGACATTACAAATTTCACAGTGACTTTTCATTTTAAAAAGTATCAAACTAGTCTTTAGACAAAGCTTGGAAATGTGATTCCAACTGATTTGAATGGTCTTAGAATCAAGCAAACAGAAATTTGGTCTAATCTGCATGATAATTTGCATAGGAGATAAAGCAGATGCATTGCTTGGATGATGCCGTATTATAGATAAGAGATTCACAAGGTCAGAACCCACCACATATGAATTTCAAGCACTTTGAAACTTGAACTCAGTCTTAAATAGTTGGATACAAAAAAAAAGAAGAAACATCCCAGATCTTTTGGTTCTTGGTTGTTTGGGGTTTTTTTAAAGGGTTCATGCTGCCGCCCTACTGTCCCAGTGAATCAGGGCTTAGATGTATATACTGAGACACTTCCCATTTGTTTTCTCCATAAGCAGTAATTGTCATTACGCTTGGATATGTCACTGAAATCCACAAGATAGTTTCAAAGAATAAAGATCTCGGAACTAAGCCTGAAGACAGACAAGCAAATTGTTTTCTTTTAAAGAAAAGATAAAATCGTTATTAGCTGAAAGATAGGCATGTGGTGAATTTCAGATGTGGAAGAGTGTAACGCACTAACTCATTTATTTTGCTTTGTAGGGTATACAGGGTCCACAAGGAAACCCTGGGGCAAAAGGATCTAAAGGTTTTGGTCTGCCAGGTCCAAAGGTAATGATTCAGACGTTATTTTTTTTTAAAAAAAGCACCAGCAAGAAGCAACAAGCAATGTATCTTAGCCAGGCTTTCTAAGAGGGTGTTTGAGGAGATGAACATGTAACTCTTCATTGGAGATAACTTCACTTTTGAATCTTCGAGGGAAAACCACCCATGTTATCAAGGTATTCCCCAAATGGAGCATATGGCTTCTCCTTAGTGTCCAGCCCTTAGCTTTTGTGGGTGTGGATTTTAGGTTCTAAATGAAGACAAATTTATAAACAGAGTATCTTTCACGCATGTTTATATCAAATGAGTATGGTGCCACATACGCATTGTGTTCAGGTAAAGCATTTTACCAAACAACATAGCTGTGAAGCCAGCAGTGGTTTTGACACTTAAGTGTAATCCCACCTCTCCTTCAGCCTGTGATGCAGCCTTCTGTGGTTGTCATGAGAAAGAACCAAAACCAAAGACAGAAACACTAGGAGAGAAAAAGGAGCATAAGTGTACTAAGTAGCTGACACTGCATCATTTAAGAGGGAAATTAGGAGAAAGTGGGGTAAGCAATTGTTGCTGTCAAAAAAGCCCAAGCCTCTAGCAATACAGTGTCAGGTGAGCATGGTAAGAGAAGAAAAAGGGAGTTGATAAAATACTTAGGAGAGCAAGCAGAATAAACTGATGAATTGTAAAGCAGAAGGGTGCTTTCTAATCACCTTGGTTTACAAAAGGAAGACATTAGTCACTCTGGCACGAGCAGTGATAAATACAGTCATTTTCTGGGCATTACTTTGGCATCTAAGTAGCAGTTAGAGCAGCAATGCTTAATATTCACATAGGGAAAAATAAGTAGCTTTGAAACATGTTATGTATGAGGAAAATTTTCCTAGTGTGAAAAACTATTTTAAAAAGCAAAACTGAAAAGTGTAATCCCTAATTCTTTGACTGTTTTAGAATTACTGGAAGGAAGAATTGTGACAACAAAACTTTCTTTTAAACAGAAGTTCTCATTTTTCTTTATTTGGACTAACTTTTCTATCAGTGACCGAAGAGTTTATGATATAGTGGTGTAAAGTAAAAAACAGAATGTATTAAAACAAAAAGGAAAAAGTTGGAATAATTCACTTGGACTTTCTGCCCACTGCAAGTTTAAATAAAATAGATGCAGTCTTACAAGTTACTGGGGTTTTTAAGAATTTTCCATTTGAAAACTGCTTGGCTGAAAACTTGACCACTTAGTATCATAGAGTCTTAGAATATCTCACATTGGAAGGGACCCATAAGGATCATCAAGTCCACTTCTATAGGTAAAGCAGTTAGTGAAACACTGCCAGTAATGAATGAAGCTAAATTGTATTCCTCTGTTAAACAAAGACTTTTTGTTACTAGGGCCAACCAGGTGACCCTGGACAAAAAGGAGAACCAGGACTTCCAGGAATTGGTGTACAAGGACTTAAAGTGAGTCTATTTTTATTTTTAACTGCTCCTTAGAGGGTCTTCTAATTCTTTTACTGGTTGCTGATAAACTAAGTAGAATATTTTTTGGTATAAATTGACATCAAAATAAGAAGGAATTTCAGTGACAGATATCCACTTAATTTCACAGTTTTAGCTTTTAAACTTGATAAGCTGTGCTACAGCTCCCACTCTTTCTCCTAAAATCATTACTGCAGCCATAACTGGAACAGAGTTTTCCCCCATCTTTTCTAGGCTAGTGAGGTTTTTCCAAGGCTATTAGAAATGTTACTATCTCTGTTCCTCTGCAGTGATTTGCAAACACAGCGGTGGTCGAGTTGTTAAACGCTTAGAGCTTTGACTTGACCTGCCATTTTGAAGACTGTATACCATGTCCGTAATGATTTAAGTAGGGCTTCCAAAACCTCAGGTAAGATGACGTAGACATCTTATTTATGGTGATTTTTCCCAGAATCATGGAAGAAGCACTTGGCAGGACTAGTTCCTATGAATAATTTCAGCTCTTAGTGACAAGTCTTAAAAGTAGTGCCAGAAGCAGTTTGTACAACCAACACGGTGTTAGTTTGCAGTCAACAGCTCCATTTAGACATTTTTGGTTGACTATTCCTTAAGTTCCGGATGTTTGACTTTGCAAGTAAATTACGTTTGTATCCTGTTCTTGTGCACAGAATAACAAACAGCAGTTAATCATGATTTTACTTACTGAATAAATGTAAATTTATTTAATACAAAAACCAAGATTTAAGAAGCAGGTGGGTGCTTGGATAGAAATCTAAGATATTTACTATAGGTTGTATGAGTAGAAAACTTTACTGGCTCTGTAGAACATTTAATTTACAGGGAATATCCATGTTTATTTGAATAAAAAATATTGTATATCATTAATATTTTAACACACTGTCAGACCCATTTTACAGAATAAAGCATTTATTGAATTACAAAGATAGAATTATTTATTCTTCTTTAAGGGAGATATAGGTCCATCAGGACTCGAAGGAAAGAGAGGGGCACCAGGAGTTCCTGGGCAATCAGGGAATAAGGTAAGGAAACACATTTTACTGCATGTAAAAGGCATAGATTGAAAGAACAAACCATAATTTGCAGGTATGCAATGGCAAGGAATTCATCCTGAAAGAGGGCATGTGCCAATACTTTTGCCAGGGAAAAGGGACTAGGCTAGCTGAGATATTTCCAACAAACTTTACTAACAGTGACAACCATCTGAATCTGCAACTGATTTGCCTGCCCTGCCTTTTGTGGGCTATTGACTACTGTTACGTTTCATTATCTTCTTGGAGAACAGATAGCTTGTGTCTTTAGCATGTTCCTAACAGCCTGTTCAGATTTTTCCTGACACCAAGAAATCATGCTCAAATTGGTGTGACCTAGGGCACCTAGCAGCTAGGGTGGTGAGCTCTGACTGAGATTTGTCAACGTGGGACAGAAACAATCACAGGCAGCTGAAACCAGGGCTGCTTCTTTCCAGGGGAAGTTCTGAGATTTTCAGAGAAACTCTGCCATATTGGGAAAAAAGAATCTGAAGATCAAAACAGCGGAAATTAATTTAAAGAGGCATGAACCAGAGTGCCCAAAATAGTCAATTAAGAGCAAGTTAAATGGAGGCTTTTAATTTTACTTTTTCCAAAAAGAATGAGCTGCTGAGTGAGCAGAACTCAGGGCTTTGGCTGACTGTTGAATTGCTGTTGATAATCCAGGCATCTCCGAACTCTGCTACTGTGCAGCTCATAGACGAGGGTAGCAGCTGGCCAACGTGTAGAACTGATGAACTGAACGTGATTCAGACTAAGCATTTTTTTTGACGTCAGGTCTTTAATCAGAAAAATATCTGAATGGCTGAAATATCTATTAAGAATGCAGCTTCATTTTTTTTTTATCTAAAGGGCAGTGCAAATATAAATTTGACAAGCTACAGCCTGAGGCAGTAAGCCTTTCACTGTGGAAAAATATGTAGCATTTCCATTGCTACTTAATTATTTTTTAAAAATTTGAAATCATCCACTGTATAAGTTCTCAAAAATTAAGATCCTGGTGTATCAGAAGGGAAACATCAGAATTAAGAGTAAATGTTGGGTTAAAGTTACAGGTGGCTTATGCATTAGGGAATGCTTTTTTTCTCTTGCATATTACCTTTATTCTGGTGTTCAACTTGGTGCTGTCATCTTCACTGCAGTAATTGATTGTAAGTGAAAATATTAGTACAGAGCAGGTACCTTGGGTATTCAGGACAGTGCAAAGAACAACATGATGCCTGCAGTTAGTAGCATGGAGATGTTACAGACTGATGCCTATCAACAGCGGGGTCTGTAATAGAATCGTAGAATCATTTACATTGGAAAAGACCTTTAAGATCATCAAGTCCAGCTGTAAACCCAGCACTGCCAAGTCTCACGAACCCATGTCCCTGAGCACCACAATCCACATGTCTTTTAAATATCTCCAGGGATGGTGACTCAGCCTTTTCCCTGGGCAGCCTGTTCTGATGCCTGACAAGCCCTGAAGAAATTTTACCTAATATCCAATCTAAACCTCCCCCGGCTGTTTCCTCTTGTCCTATACCTTGCCACCTGGGAGAAGTGACTGACACCCACCTCTCTGCAACCTCCTTTCAGGTAGTTGTGGAGAGCGATAAGGTCTCCTTTCAGCCTCCCCCTCTCCAAGCTAAACAACCCCAGTTCCCTCAGCCTCTCCCCACAGGACTTGTGCTCCAGATCCTTCCCCAGCTCCATTGCCCTTCTCTGGACATGCTCCAGCACCTCAATGTCCTTCTTGAACTGAGGGGCCCAAAACTGAACTCAGGATTTGAGGTGTAACTCACCAGCGCTGAGTACAGGGGGATGATCACTTCCCTAGTCCTGCTGTCTTTTCATGCCGCTTCCATCAACAGATCTAATCAGAAATGGATTTCTGAACTTCATTTTAATCTACTTCACACCTTCTGAATTACTTACCAGCATTCTGATATACTAATCCTACTTATATTAGGCATAAATATTTTGTAGATAGTGTTTTTTACTAGAATTAATAGAATGTTTTATGTGGATTATTTGTGAATTATTTGAAGTATTGTTTCTGGTAAATATTTCCAGCCTGGATTACCTTTGGCTGCAGAGTTGCCTACAATTACTGCTTCTTACAAGTTGTTTTTCATAGAATTGGTGAACCAAGACCTTTTCTGAGAAGACTTCTAGCATTTCTCTTCCTTGTATGAGTATATGCATGCAATTCTTCTTACAAAAGATTGATGCAATTTCAAATGGCACTATTACAAATGTCTGTGAAAATAAGGAATATGAACACAGGAGGGTGGAAGGGGTTTAAGAAGACAATAGTTTACTTATTGCAGGAAAAATGTTAACCAGATATTTACTGACATTTTTTCCAAAAATGTTTCTACAAGTATTGTTCCCCGTAAGTCTATTGATTCAATAAAATTAGCTACATGAAAATTAACTATCTAATCTCTCTAAGGGGGAAAAGGGAGATCAAGGTCCAAGAGGCACTCAAGGAGTCCCTGGCAAAGGAGATGTAGGACAAAAGGTATGTCTTGACATGTGCGCTGGAGAAATGCTACAAACTTTAGAAGGATTTTATACAAGTTCAGGTTCTGGCCTGTTTTTTCATTCATTGTATCTTAAGTAGCAGTTGTATTTTAACCGATGATTTAAAAGGATTGAAGAGTAAGTGATGTGTCCCTTAGCCCGAACAAGTGCAGCAAAATCAGGCTATACAAATAGACCCTAAAGTTAATTGGGCAGTAGAGATTTCCTAAAACTTCAGTACAGAGTTTTTGTTAAAGTTAGGAGGAGGCAACTCACTTCAGTATGCTGACAGGGAGAGAGGCGGAGCTAAGGGAGAGTAAGTGACTAATTTGACATCTAAATATGAAATTGAAAGCCTGCAAATATGTGTTAGTAAACAAACATGCTTTTATCTCCCACCTGGTTAAATTTAGGACATTTGGTGCAGATTCTAAAACTGGAGTGAGGAATCTAAACAGCTTTCATAGTATGTGTGCTAGACCATGACATTATGGACGTTATTGTTTATCGTGTTTTTACTTCTTTGTGTATCTTGCAGTTGTGAACAAAGCTCTGCTGTAATTTAAACAAAAGCTTTGTTTTTATCAGGGTGACCCAGGAGAAAAAGGATCCCAAGGACCGATTGGTTTTACAGGAGTACAGGGCCCAGCTGGACCGAAAGTAAGCTTGTTCCTCTAGGGTAACCCTTCACTATATTTTATAAAAGTGTCTCTGGAATTTCTATAACATACAAAGTGTCTGATGCTTGGAGGTATAACAAAAAAAAGGAAAAGCAGAAATATTGCCATCCTCTGTCCTGAATGACACAAAAGTCCTGAGGAAATACGTAAACTTATAATTATAGACCTTGTAGTTTTGCATGAGCACTCGGAAGCTAAATGGAAATTTTCCAAGTGATTCTAGCCATGAGCATTTAGCAGATTTTGGCTTTGAAACATGAAATTTCTATTACACTATTTTGTGAGTAGTAAGTGTCACTCTGAATGATAAGGAAATTGAAATAATACCAGTGTTCTAGTTATTCCATTGGCCTTTTAAGCTGGACACAAAAAGTAATTCAAGCTTAAAAATCAAATACATGGTTCAACCAATATAAAACATGAAACTTGGACCAGCACTCACAAGAGTAATATGCTGATTCATGTTTTTTTCCCAAATATTGTCTAGTTTAACCTGAAGTGTTGTATATACTTTTATAGTATAATGTGCTGAAAAAACTTGTGCAGAAAATGAAACTGTATTTTTAAATCTAGATTATACCATTTTGTAACAGGGTGAACCAGGAGAGAGAGGACCACGTGGTGTCGCTGGATCATCTATTCGGGGACCTGCTGGACCAAAGGTGATTATTTGATATGTATTTGCTGGAGACCACAGGTGGAAAAATTTCTAGTGCACATTTCTGTCAAAAGAATGTAAGTTAAATGACTTAAAAGGCCTTTTGGTTGTAACAAAGCTGACTGAATTTTAGAGATAAGGACTGCAAAGTACTAAATATTAACAGAGAGTGTTTGGAGGCCCTTTAACATGATGCTGAACTTGGTACATGTTATTGCCTCCTGAAGCCATTTGTTTAAGAAAAAAATACATCTTTAATAGATCTGTGTTGTATTTTGGTCCCTCCTGTAAAATTACTTTGCATTATCATCTTAGAAAGACTAAAGATCTCCCGAATGTGGCAGTAAATCCCTGCAGGAATGTGTCTGTGTATAGTTCCAGGGAGTTACAGGCTGAACTAGTAGATCTTTTAGACATGAACGTTTGTATGTCACTTCCAAGTGAACAGCTGGCCTGTAGTAATACTTTAAATGGAATGTCATCTACAAGATAGCTAGAGCTCCATCCACCTCATTTTGTCCATGGGGAAAATGTACCTGAAATGAGTGGGACTTGCCCTTGTATGTAAAATAAGCAGATTTGGCAACACTACAACTAACTTGGCAGGTTTTAAAAACATTTGAAAATTCACTACCATCCCATTTTTATTTTACAACTAAAATAGTTGCTGGTTTTATATCTTCAGCTTTGGTGCTAGTTTTTAGGGTAGAGAAATTACTAGTCCTATTACTCTGAAGTAATTTCATCCCCATTTTTCTTCTTCCTTAAAAATATGTGTGCGCACACACACAGGCACATGCAGGTATTGTACATAAAATGTACTCATCAGCCTGGCCACAGGGACATCACAGAGGGCTAGGATGTGACTTGGGCTTGTTTGTGCTTGGAGGAGGAAGGAAGAAGGGAATGCCAGAAGCTCAGTGTATACCTGGAGTAAAAATGCAACAGAGAAGAAAGAAAGGAGAGGACTGTGGGATTCTCTTATCTCTTACATTGGTTTAAAAAAATAATAATGTACCAAAATTTATGGTAGGAAAATGTGTCATGCTATAAGGGACAACTTGTATGAAGACAGGTTTGACTATACCGATCTCCCTTCTTCACATTTTCCTGGTTACTGTGACATTTCTGAATAGACAAGTAAGTCAGCATTATTTATTGACAAAAATCATGCTGAAAAGTAAGAACTTTGTAGACTCCAGTGCCTTTTTCATTCTGATTTTATTCCGTTCAGTACAGTTCATATCATTGTCATAGCAGACTGGCTGCAATCCAAAATCCACTGGAGTCTGTAAGAGTTTGTTGAAGCTCTTTACTAAATTTTAGATAAGGGCTTTTATGTGCAGTGGCTGATGCAAGAAAGCAAGTAGTTCAGGTAATTATATAATGCAAGTTTAAAAATACAAAAAAAATACAAAACTTGATCTCCTTAGCTGCATAATAATTTCTCTGTTTAAACAAATATCTCCTATGTTTCTGACAACTGCTCAATCATGAACCAGGCTACACAGGTCCGTAAAGTACAATGATTGCTGGTAATTGGGTTTTTGGAACATCCTGGTATCTGCAGCAGTGAAGCCAGACGTTATAAATTTCTGATGGAGGGAATCTGCATGTTTTTCAAAGCTGGATATTAACATGGTTTGAGGTCTTTTTAGTACGTCTTAAGTATTTGATGTAGTAGTGGTTGATCGCTAGAGGTCTTAACTCCTGGACAGCCATGGTTGTGTCTATTGGAAATCTATTTATTATAAGCTACACCCATGTCTGGGGACTAAAGTTTTATTTCCCTTGATAACCATTATGCTCTTTACTAAGATGGAGATAGTAACATCAGCTAGCTGGTTTTTCTCATGGTTAGAGCTGCTCACGGGTTTTGGTAGAACATTTCATCTGCATTCCCTGGTGAACATTTCCTGAAGTACTGCCTGTCCTTCTCACTAGTGTTAAAAACTGAAAAGATTTCATTGAAAATCAAAATTTTCTTTTTACGATCCTTAATGTAAAATCAAACATCTGTTGCTGTAAATTAAACACCAGAAGGAGCCAAATTTTGCTCTGTGAAACACTGACATGAGGAACGTGAATTCTAAGCTTGATTGCTTTCCAGGAAAGCCACTGATATAGCTAAGACTACCACATGGTTATACTGGATGACATTTGAGGAAAAACCCAGTTTTCTTCCTGGGAAAAGCCAGACTGAGGAGCTTCTAACTTTGAAGTGCTGCGCCATATGCCTTCTTAAACATACTCACTCTGTGCCAGCACTTGTCTTGAAATTCTCCGTTGTTCTCTATGTGCTCTGGCAGAAACAAAGTTATGCAGCCTTGCACCGATTTGTATGGGCAGAAGCAGGCAGAAGCTGCAGGTGAATCTGGCCACTGAAGCTGAGTTATGATATTCAGCCTTCAGTTGACAACTAAAGTGTTTAAGTTACTCATCAAGGCAGAACAAACTCGTTGACACAGTTACCATGAAGCAGAAGGCTAAGAGACGTCAGGATTGAGAGTGAAAAACCAAGTATAAGTTTCTCTAGAAATACTGATTTCATGTTACCCAGATAAGTAATTGACACTTTCAGAAAGAATTGAATATTCTTTTTGTAAAACTTCAGAAATTAAAACTGAAAATAATGAGGATGTTTTGGGGTTTGTTTCTTTTTGGATAGGGGGATCCAGGACCCAAGGGGCCACCAGGAGATGATGGAATTCCTGGAAAATCAATAATGGGACCAGAGGTAGGAATTTTGAGACAAAAGATGGAAAATAGCTACGAAACATATGCAAAACTGTTGTGAAAATGTAGAAACCACTTGAACAATTTTTTCAGGAAAGTAACTAACCAATTCTTCAACTTTTCCATCATTCCAAGCCTATTTGTAAGAATAAGCTATCTTTTCAAAGAAGAAACACAAAGTAGATACAATAATTAGTCCAGTGTGCCTCACCATGCAAACTTCCCTCAGAAATTCTTTATTAGGAAGGTAGCTCTTCAAAATCATCTCCACTTTTCATTATCTCACGTCGTCTTTTATACCTCTGTATGGGCAATATGCTTTTCACCAAGTATAAACTGAGACGTATTAGTTATTTTAACAGTGATGTTTCAGTATTACCAACCTTGCACATTCACAAACATAGGTAAGACCCAAAATAATGAATTTTAAAAATAGATCTTTTGAAAGTACTTATTTGCATATAGGTTATAGAATAGGCTTTACTTCGTTACAGCCTTTACATTTTTAACTTCAGCACCAAGAATGGAGTACAGTATTCTGTAGCTGGATTGCTGTGCTTACTGTTTGAGCTTTTAGTGTTTAGATGGCAAGATGGACATGCAAGTGAAAGACCAGAGATAAAACTGAGGATTCAGTGGTAACACAGAGATTGCAGTCTTTCCAAAAGTGACAGACTAAAAAATTTTCCTCTGTAGTACACGAGTTGATATAAGGCTGCTCAAAGAATAAGGTGAGACCAAGGACCATCCTTTTACCAGTAAGGAATCAGTTAGAGGAAAATGATATTGATTAATTTGCACAGGATTAATTTTATGGTTTTTGATCACTGAATGGTGAAGTGACCTTTTCAAAGAATGATTCTCTCTCTCGCCTTTCTTAGAGGTAATAGTAGTTAAAGATGACTGTTAGGTACATAAAGGTATGACTGCTTTTTCTCCTTGCATAATGCATTGTAGTTTTCAGCATGGACTTTTGTCTGGTATTTTATCACCAAATGTCTTGTTATTTAAGGGTTTTTCTTCAGCTCCTTGGAATTGTCTTTCATTTAACTAATTGGAATAACATGGCATAATTAGAAAACAGTGCCACTCAACTTTCTACATTATTTAAGAACAAACTGCGGTCCATAGAACAGTTCCCATCTCCTCTACTGCAAAAACTGGATATATTTCCTTTTGCTTTGCAGCTTTCACTTCCTCCCATCTAGTGCATTGTACTTCTATCAGTTGTGATCTGGGTTGAAACTTTACATAAGCCTTCTGCCACTTGTGATGAGAGAATAAATAGTGCAGGAAGACTTCAGTTTTTGGGAAAGATAACATTCTTGTGATCTCCTTTCCAGACTGAGGTCAGGAACATTCTTAGTAAACCTCTTTCTTTCACATTTACCATGTCTACACATAAGATGTTCCACTCAATTACAGTTTCACTTCCTGGGATAGTAGTCGATAGACCCAGATTCAGAGACCAATTAATTTATGTGTACCCAACACAATGTAGTTCAAAATAAAGGAACCTAATGCAATTTTTTGTGTGATAACATCATAGGTATACTAACAGTGTATAGGTATAGGTATACTATACATCATAGGTTTACTAACAACTCCTGGATTGACAGACTTCTGTCAGTACACCTACAGGAGGATGCTGGATAGCACATTGATCCACATGCATTCAGTATCTTTTATTTTTTAATTTTCAAAAACTCCAATTACTTTGTCTGTAATATAGAATGCTACTTCACTCTGGTTTTGTTATAAAACGAAGTGATGAACGTAACTTAATTGTCCATTCATATGCTTCTACTTCACCATTTAGGTTTTAATTATAGCAGTTATTTTTTATCTTAACAATGACCATGTCCTGCTGGATATGCAGAATACTATCTGCAAACATTTTTAAACTTCTTCCTCTTACCTACATATGGTGATGTCTATAGAACGTGAAAGCCATGGACATAAGATTTATGTTTATATTCTCTTTATCTTTTTTTTTCTTCTTCTTCTTAAAGAGGGTAGAAGCAACTATCCCTATTTTACAGCTTCAGAAAATTACTTTAAAACCTAACCTGGAAAGTTTGGCAGTGTAGATGAATTAATTCAGCATGCCATCTGTGACAACAATGGCACTCGCCTTGTTGCTGTTGAACTGACTTGCAATAAGTCACTGTGATTGTCTTTTCCAGACCCCACAAAACTGTGGGAAGCAGTAATCACAGAATTGCTCCGGGGTCATCTCTTGTGTATTTTTGATGCAGCTATTAAAAAAAAATCTGGTCTAGAGAACTATTTCTTACAGAAGATTTGGCTGTAGATTTGACTTAAGCAGATGAATAGCTGTGTTACTAATGGAAAAAACATCCACTTGACAAAATTCCAATTCTTACAGAAAAGACTGTGTTAACATGTATTTGGTATTTACAGTGGTCTCCTAAATTAAAACATCTGTTTGGCTGCTTTTTGCTGCAGTGGAACTAGAAGTAAAAATAGAGATGAACTCATGAGCCATGGTTTCCTTTCCTGTTAAAAAAAAAATGTTATTAGACATTTCTAAGACATTTCTCATTTTATCCACAATTTAAGAACTATGGATATTAAGAATGAGGAAAAGGTAAAATTGGCTTTCTGTTATAAAGCTATTTATGAACTAGAAGCACTCATTGGTTAATTTTTCACAGAACTTGACCAGATTTCCATCATTTGAAAATTAGGAAACATGAAGAAACATCTTCCAGGGCCAGTTTGAATCTGGCGGTCAGTTTGTGTTTAAAGTCTTTCAGTGAAACTACCTCTTTGGATTGAGAATAAGAGCAATTGATACAGGACTGACCTACCATGTACAGTTTTCTTTAAGCATAAGGCATGCTTGCATCCCTATCCCAAATTCCATCTTAAAGTGGTTTCAGGGTTTCATCTTAATCAGAACATTGAGTTTACCTTGTCTTTCTTCGTTCATTTACTTCCTAACTGAAACCTGTGAGGTACATCTTTAGGAGAGCCAAAGCAGCTCTTTCATTTTTCCTTGGCAGGGCTAAAGTTGGTTAAGAAGATTGATTGCTTGTGTCTATGACAGAGGTGTTCATAGGACAGCACATTTGGACTCAAAGTCTGGTTTTGTCAGATACCTAACTAGAATATGAGTCGATTTGTTCTCCAGGCATGGAGGCTTATTCAGACAGAACAGTCCATGACATCTGAGCTCATATCAGGACTCCATTTTGTTCTTTCTTGAAACATTATATTATTGCAGAATTTTACAGGTAAAATGCGCTAATGACACAGAAGTTTTCAGTCATTTGTAGTTTCTTTTTTTTCTAGATATTTATTTTTACTGGAATAGACAGGGAAATACTTGTTGTTTGAATGTAATTATTCTTCAGGATATGTGTATTACCAACTGACCCTCCAACACTCTGCCAGAGTGTCCATTTACATGTCTTGGTTCTGTGGGACTGAGTACAGGGTGTACATTTCTCCCTGTATGGCCATACACATACTGTGCTTAGGACCACAGTGGGTGTGTAGCCTACAAGTATCAGTAAGGATTTCTGGTTGGCAGTGTTTCACGTAGGAACGTCTACAGTACAGACTGACAGTCTATCTTGAGGGATACCTTAATGTTTTCTTTATCGGTTCTGTGAAGGAAATATTGCAAGCTCAGTTAAATTTCCCATTAAATATCAGGAAAACTATCACTGGAACGAGGGAAGAGGAAAAGATTGTTATTTGCTTCTCTTCTGGTTGGAAAAGGAAGCATTGAGGTTTTGGAAATGCACAGATCTTTAGTTGGAGTCAGTGGAAGAGTCACCAGAAGGAGTGATTGTCTCTTGATACAGAGGCTGATTTTAGGCTAAACTGAGAGAAATTATATATTTCTTATAATTGGTTGTGTTTCTTTCTTTCACTTCTTTCCTTTGTAGAATGCAGTTTTGCTTTACTGTATGAGAGAAGCAGTGTGATTACCTGGAAATACAAAATGTGTGATATAATATAGCTTAAGACTGGCATGTTGTGTTTCAGCATTGTTAAATTCATTCTTCAAGTGTCAGGACTTAGCCCCAGAGTCATAAAAGGTTAACTTTTTAAAAATAAATTTAACTTTGTATTGGCTTAAGATAAAGTCAATGTTCTGAATATTTCTCTCTGCAACTACAAATCTCAAAATTAATAATTTCCTAATGAGGACTCCTGTTCTTCTGAAGTCTTGATTGGGTCAACTGAAGGGACAAGAAAAAAGCACCAAAAATTTCTGATCTTTGTGAACGAATAGCAAGAGCTCGTAACTGCTGTCTGTATTCCCAAAAGGATATTAAATAGTTTGCTTACACATTTGTTAATATTTGTTGCATCGTGACAGTTACTGGCACAATGCCTGACTTAGTATTTTGTATTTAGGGTAACCAAGGACTACCTGGACCACGTGGACCTCCTGGAGAAAAAGGCAATGGCCACAAAGGTGAATCTGTAAGTACAATTTTAATTCTGTACTTTGTGTTCTACCAAACAAAAAGATTACTGTACAATAACTCAATATTTTATTACTTAACTAAATGCAATTAATATTCTCTTTCATCCTTTAGTTAATTCAAATATTTCATATATATTTTGAAGTTCTTTCCAGTGACAGTTTTACAGGCAGTCAGAAGCAGATATAAACATTTCTCATTTCAGCATCATGAAGGGGATGCTATGTAATTCCATCAAAATCTTCATGGCTGCTCATACATGTTTAATACAATCACAAGTTTGAATTCTTTTCCTTCCTTCCCTCCCTTTTTTTTACTGTTCTTTATTTAAGATCAGTAATAACATCTGCTTGGTAAAATCTTTCCGCCCTCAATTCCTTGGGTTTTCAGCTCCTTTTCATACCAAGGGGTTAAATCCTCTTTTTGAAGCTTACCCCAACCCTTGCTTTCCTGATGGTTAGCTCCAGAGGGGGTTAATGCCTGAGTATTCCCGCTGGCACATTCCAGTACAGGGGCATATCATCCTGAATTTCAGTCATCCAAAGCCGCACAGGCATGTTTGATGAGCCTTTCACTAGAAAGTGAAAATACTGTTGCATTCCTTCAACCACCACATGTCAAATTTCCATTAGCACTGTTTTCTTTATGTCTGTAACCCAGCTTTATTTCAAACTACAACCACAAAGGCACTCCCAAATACACTGAGGTGGGACCTGAGTGCTTCCAAATAAGTCATGGTTCAGCTCCAATTTCCTGTCATTCAAACTGATCCTGGGAAAATCCTTTGGGATCAGAATTAGTTCAGAGGGCATTCACTGAGAATTCCTGGTATAATGCCATGTACCTCACACATTTCACAGTACACAGGGACACTAGACCAGCTCATGACTCCTTGGAGGGTCAAGGACTGCCAGTAGTGGACCCAGACTATTAAACAAAGTACAAACTGCAAACACAAAAAACCCTTACTGTCATCCCAAATAAAACTGAAAAGCAAATGCAAAGACAATCATGAGGGAGTGATGCAAATAAATGACTGAAGAACTTTTAGTAGGCCTTAAAATCACAGAAATAAATAAATGCCTCATAAGAACTGATGTTTTATGCTTTACAAGTTATCTGTTTAAGCTATATTTAGTTTAAAAATAAGTATTGATAGATATAGAATCAAAGAGGTCAGTGAGAAGCTGAAGACTTCTCATTTCTAATTAATCAAAGAATTCAAGAGAAGCCTGCTTTGGTAACCATTGATTAATAAAACTATACAAATGCCCAGTCACAGGAAGACAGATTTAGGAGTATGTGTTTCCTGTATTTCTATTAGTGACTAGAGAATTAAAAAAAACCAGCTTTGCTCTACAGTAGTATTCCTGAAATCATGTCTATTCTAGGATTCCCATCTACAGCTGTCGTAAGAGCCGTGCTTCTCTGCAACTCAATCTCAGGCTTCAGTAAAAGCTGCTTTTTTCTGCCTGCCAAATGAGTACAAGTCCTTGAAATATGTGAAGGTTCTGCTGTGCTGCAGCATGCATCTTTCACCTTCGCAGGCCACCTTTCCACACCCCATGATCTGGAGAGACCCAGCTTCATAAACCACTGGCAGACATGGGACAAGATGTATGTAGCTAAGTCTCTGTGGCATGATGGGGAAAATACGTCTGCTCTATGAATGCTGAAAGGGAGGGTGGGAATGCCTCCAACAGTATAAAGGGCAGCTGAAGGAGCTGTGATAGCTTGAGCGGGGAGTTCAGGACAACAGACTACTGAACACAAATACACCAAAGTATGCTAGGGTTACCCACCCCAGATTGAATGGGTTAGCTCTGGTATCCCAGATGTGTAATGTCTGCAGCGTATGAATCACGGAGCAATGTCTGCTTTCTCACTGCTTTCTCTGAAATGAGAACAACTCCAGTGTTCTTAAGTCAAGAGCTGGACTTCTTTTCCACCACTCAGGTAGTCTTTTCAGGTTTCCACCTGGGACTGAGGATGACTGTTGCTCAGTACACACTGGAAATCTGAAGAATGCAGCAAAACCAAAGAGATTAGTAACTATGGCTGAAATTCTCTTCTTCGTTGAAGAACAAAAGTACTCTTCCTTTAGGACAACTACTGACATGCTTTATTTCTCTGCTATACCAGGGACCCCCAGGACCACCAGGCCCCCCAGGACCACCAGGCCCAAAAGGCGTGGGAGATGCTGGACCAAAGGTACTTGTACAGTGGTAGTATGTGCATTTGACTAGTAGACAAGATAGACAAACATGTCCCAAAAAATGCTTTAGATTAGAATGGCATGTATGTGTCAAGCTGCTGCGAACTCGTCTCCTGCTTTCCATTTCAGTTCAAAGAAAAATTTGCAATAGATACAAACCAGTTCTTGCTTTATCCACAGACTTGATGCAAATCTGCAGGTTTTCCATACATCCAAAGACCCAGGATGTTTCTAGAGCCTGGAGTTGCAATGTGGAATTCAGGATCCAATACAAACAGAGCACTGCCTAATAATTATGCACATCCTTTCCCTTACAATGTGCAAGGGATGAGGCCTTAAAAGAGGCAGGGGGAAATACTGGTTTCATGGAACTAGCGAGATATTTTTGAAGTTCCTAGAAATTGTTTCCTAATAGAAGACTATAAACCTTATCCAAAATCAATATTGGTTTAGAGGAAAAATTTGGCAGGGGAAAAAAAATTGTGAAGGGATTGGAAATATAATACTGAAACACTTCCAAGTTTTTATCATAAAACACAGAATAGTCAACGTGTTATAAAGTTCTAAGTGGTATGTAATTCATCTAAAAAACCACATTGTAACTACTATCTTATAAAAAGTTGGGAAATAGATTCTTAAGACTAAAATCATGCAAGAAAATGCTTTACAGTATCCTACAGAGTGGTTTTATTAATTATTTCCTCATTACATATGTGAAATAGGAAACAGGCAGCCTGTTGTAGGAGAAAGCAAAATAAATATTGCCCAAATAAGTTATTTCCCAAACAGAAGGAACTTTCAACTTCAGTTCCCAGAACATGAGAATTACCATTTAAAATAAACAACAATAACTTCTTAAAAACATATCCACAATAAGGGAATAATTGAAGGATATTCATCCTTGGAGTGACCACAGAATGGCCTGACAATGGGATCTGAGAAACCTGGCTGTGTGTTCCTATTCTGAATTACTGCTTATTAACACAAGACATTTCACATGAAGTAATGCAAGGTCTGGCCCTTGACACAAACTACTAAAGAACTAAAAGCAATTTCAGTTATGTCATTGAATACAGACTTACAGAAAATATGTATTGTTAAACTAATTAGATTTTTTTATATGAGATTATATTGTTTCCAAGATAGGGATATGAGACTTGATATAATACATATTAGACATTTTTCTTGCTACTACAGAACATTTCATTAAAATCCTAGAATATTGTATGAAATTATTAAGGTGGACATTAGATAAAAATGTAACTTATGACTGCAAGATGTCTAGGCACATCGTTATGTCTGGAATTTCCCTCTGGTTCCTAAATACATAATTCTGGAAAGTAGTGTTTCCCAAAGAAATGGAATTGGAAGGTCATGTCAGGTAATCACATGAAAGGATCTCCCACTGTGATGCTATGGTTGAAAGATTACAAACACCAGAAATACAAATCAGAATTGCATTGAGATATAGGGGTTTAACATAAAGAAATTTGAGTTAAATCCAATGTGGAAACTTTTTTTTTTAAAGTGAAAGGAAACGACTAGAATAATTGTAGTGAAATTCCTCACAACTGCGTTTTTTAAAAACAATGCTTGTTGCATTTTTTGAAAAGTATCACAAATATACAAGGTATACAGAATTAAACTTAGAAAGATCATAGTGCCTGTCTGTCTTCAAGGCCAGGCTGGATGAGGCTTTGAGCAACCTGGTCTAGTGAAGGGTGTCCCTGCCCATGGCAGGGGGGTTGGAACTAGATGGTCTTTAAGGTCCTTTCTAACCCAAACCATTCTATGATTCTGTGATATGAGAGCGCAAAAAGCAGGTCACAAGTCTCCTGTTCTCGTAATCATGAATCCATGTAGTTGCTGGGATAAGCAATTCTTCAGCTGTATAATTATTATGAAAGTGCCAGCCCAGATCTTAACTGATGGAAGTACAATATGGTATCTTTAAATGCATTAGAGGGGAGGAGGTAAAAGCTGTAAAATAAAAGAAAATTTATCCAGTTTTTGCAGTGACAGACATGGGATCTAGTCTTTTTATCACACTGTAAGGCTTGTGATATAACAACATATATATTTAATTAAATCATAGTTTAGCTATTATTCTACTTACAGTTTTCACTTTCAGCTCTAAATGATGTAAATCATTGCTAGTTGAAGCGAGTTGTTCATATTCCTTTATAAAGACATCAAATCCATACTTGTCAGTCTCTTCTCCACCCATGAACAGCGTGTTACCATCCCTCCAGATCTGTGGGCTGAAGTATAATTCTAGTAGTAGGAAAGAAGGGTTGTTGGTAATACCTCTTTGTGGAGGAATATGGCCTGTGTTGTGTTAGTTGAACATTACCAATTAATGATATATTTGGCAATAGCCTCACTACTTCAACCTGAATTTGACTGAGCACAAGTGAAATACATGTGCAAACTCAGTCTTCTCTGGTGACCTGCATGAGTGTCTTAGGCTGGATCAGAAATGCACTGTTGAAGTGAATCTCCCAGTGGACCCATTTACTGTGCTTTAGATTCCAAAGGTCTGTGCGGTCCCACAAATCAGGAAATGTTTTTCCTTCAGATGACGCTAAACTAGACCTGATCTGGAAGTGCTCTTAATGTACTTCTACCCCCAGCAGGTGATGAGTCCACAGGAGCAGACCAGGCAGGTCTCCTCACATTGCTTACAGGGTAAACATCAGGCTGCAAATCTACTGCTACTGAGCTTGTAGCACTATTTGTTGATGGACATGTAGAGTTAGAAGCTGCCTATCCTAATAATCAGTTGTGGGGTAGATTCAGAATGCACCATATCCATGGGTTATGGGGAAGAGTTGTATTACAAAGAACCCTGCAGAGTATCTCTTTTCAAGTGACACAACACAATTAGGGCAAATCATACCTGTATGAAAAGTTCTGCATGGATCTACATTGTGTTGCAATGTGATGTTGCCCATTAAGTCTGGCTGCTCAGAGTAGTGCTTATCTAAGAGTGTCAGTCAGAAACATTTAAAAAATCAGGACTT
Organism: Eurypyga helias; assembly: GCF_000690775.1. Lineage (NCBI taxonomy): Eukaryota > Metazoa > Chordata > Aves > Eurypygiformes > Eurypygidae > Eurypyga > Eurypyga helias. The sequence continues at coordinate 43,487 of NW_010243270.1, read as the reverse complement.
TAAAAACATCTGATAAAAAATTAATTTGTATTTTTTACTTTTAAATAGTTAAGTTTCTTTTTTATGATGTACCTAGATGGGTGTGTTAATCCTATGGGGGAAAATGCATATTGCTTCTGTAAACAGTGAGCAGCTGTAGCTTTTGCAATGTGTGACTGTTGCACAAAGCACGCATCATCCAAATGGAGAGTTGCATCTGTGATTTAGTTCTGTGCATCCACACTGGACATGGTGTAGAGTACACTGGGAAAGAAGAAACGAAGTATATAAACATCTCTTCTCAGTCCCTGATTTTTTGCTCCTGTCTGCTTATACAATGTTTTGATTCCTTAACTGCTGCATAACATTCTGGTAACAAAGGTGCCACAAGGAGAAACAATTCACTTGAATTGCAAGAATTCTCCCAGAACTTAGATAATAAAAATAGACAATCATGGTGGTTGTTTTTTTTAAATAAAATATAAATGCACTGGCTACCTCTTCTCTCTCCCACATAAAAAATGAATATACGAAGAACAGCAGTAATCTCTGCCTATAAAAAAAAGAACATTTATTTGATAGAAGAGACTCATAAATTTACACACTAGTTAATTTGAAATTCCTTTGAGTATCATTATATAGGAATGTTCCACTCAGCTGAATCAGAGCTCTGTTCTCCTCACTTGCAGAAATGGCTCACATATGTGCACACTACTAGATAGGAATTTTATGTATCAGAGGTCAAATTCACATGAAAACGAAATTGGAACATGTGGGATGCATTCAATCCTGGCAGCACCCTATTTTCTGTAGCATTAGAACAGAAGCACATAATGTTAGAATGTAATAAAACATTGATTTAAAAGCACTGTTGCCAACTAGAAGGTGGGTTACAGACATTCAAGACCAAGAGCACAGGACTGGAAGTTAAGCAAGTTTCATTCTCAGTAACGGGAGGATTATTGAAATCCTTAGTGTAGTCCCTGGTGCATGAACATTTGGGCTGGATCCAGTTGCAATATAAATAACTTTTGTAGCTTGGGTCCTGTCTATTTGAACTAAAATGTGGAAAGTAGAGATGCAATGTCTTTTTTAATATGTTCTTCTTATAAATATCTTTATATCCACTAGCTCTCGCTAAGGAGAGTATTGCAGTGTCTGTTTTATGTTTCAGTATCGAATACACATGCTTCGGAGTAAATGAGATTCATATATTTGCAAGCCAACATTTATTTTTCAGGTGACCATTAGGTCATTTAATGAATGTTCATGAGCAAATGGTAAGGAACAGACATTGGAATCCCATACTTTACACTGTCTTGACTCAGCTCTTTATTTCTTGTTTCAGTGATGTTTTTCTAGTTCACTGTTTTCTGACGGTAAAGAGCTTGTCTACAGGCACAATACAGGAAATAAATTAGAGCTTATCAAAGAACAGTACTGATCCTTCTTGAAATGAATTCCCTGGAGGACAGTTTAGTGTCACACCTTAGGAAAAAGAGCTGCTCCACTTCACAAGTCATAAAGCAAAATAAAGAAGTCTTTTCTCTAAGCCAAGGAATACAGAAACTTTGAGGATTACTATAAAGCTCTACAAAAGAGCTTTTCAGTGAGACATCTGGAATTAACTAAGCATGTGAGGCTAGAATTCAGTCCTTCACCTGCAACGACCCTGAGTAAGAATGCGTTACCCATGGGAGGAAGAGACAGATGACTTCAAGTCACCTTTGTGCTCTTTTGGTCAGGGCTGGTCTAAGAGCAGGTTGTAGGTGTATTGGATACTGGACCATAAGGCATCATTTACGTCTTTAGGAACCTCCCATTCAGCTGCCATCACAGCGACTTACAGGCTGTTTCACAGGCCACAGGAGCCCAGGATTTCCTTTAAAAAAAACTTATAATGCAAAGTCTTACCTGTATGTCCACCTTAGCTCTGGCACCTCTGGCAGGTTTCAGAAGCAGGCTTGGGCAGGGAAAGTTGTGACTACTTTGCACAACTTCAGCTCATGAAGAGTTCTACAAAACCATGTATAAAAAACAGATTGGAGTGGTCTCTCACCAGGTCTTGAACCTTGGGCATTTCACCTATAAGTAGTTGTTATAACTGCACATTCCTCACAGAAAGAAAGTCAGTAGAAGCCTTTTGTTTCCTTCCTTTTTAATCAGTTTGATATGGTTGATATGTTATTTTTTTTCACTTAGAACTCATGTCATCTGTGATTTGTGTGACCTATACTTGCACCTCACTCCTAGTTAGAATGCTCCCTCTGCAGGCACAGCCATTTCTACAGCTTTTCTGGGTGCAAATGAAGTACAATGAAGAGACTTGATAATGAAATGTTTTATTTTGTCAAGAAATACAATTTCTTCTTGGCTCTGTTGTTAATATATTGGACAATCAATAGCTTATCAGAACATTGCTTTCTTTCACACTTGCCTGCACAGGCATAGGTTTAGGGCCATTTTCTAGACATCATTCAGAATTTTCTGCATCTGTATCTTATAAGCTATAGATTTATTTTTTCTTTTCAAACTGATGTGAGTTTTTTCTCCTCTTCCCTCATTGCCCATTCCCTCATTTGTACAGTCATGGACTGAGGAAAAAAAACCTGCCTCTTATGTCCCTGTCCCTTACCACTACCAGTAATGTCCCCTGACCCCCATCTCCTTCCTGGGCTGGGCTGCAGCTCAAGGGGCAGCACCTGGCTCAGTGTTACCTGCATTACCCCCCTGGCCAGCTAACTTCTGCCTTCTGTCTGCCTGCTGGTTAAGGGATATATATTCCAGAAGAAAAAAGAGGACTAACACAGGCAAGCAGAAACACAGGCAGGGTATCACTTAAGCATCATTCCCTTAGGAAATCAAGCTAAACATATATGCATTAAGCTTTTTAAGTAAACAAAGAAAGGGCTGCTCTTTTTGTTCTTCTATATCAATGCTATTAAAATTCATTTAGTTTTCATAAACACATTAGTTTGACAGTTCTGGAAATTAAATATCTCTAGTTTCAGAACAAGCACAGTATCAGTGATCACTGATGTGTCCCACTGGTAAGCCCCTGCAGAACGTGATGGGAAAATGGTGGTGTTTCCAAATGAGTTTGCTTTTCTTTTTCTTCTGAAGCTGATAAGCATGCAAATTAAAATGCTACCTCTGTTGGTGATTTAATCGTGTGGACCTTTGCATGTGGAATAGTGTTCTTCACCTAGAGCTTAAATATTGTGGGTGCCTGCATTCTGGGCTTTTTTATATCAGTAAAGCAGTTGTTTATGTATATAATGTTTGTTTTGCTTTTTAAACTCAGTAGTTTGGCTAACTACTTCATAAGTGGATGAAAAGTGTAACAGTTAATAGGTGATAAATTGCTGACATTGCTGTGACTATTTTTAGGGAGATCATGGAATGAAAGGCTATCGTGGGCCCCCGGGACCACGGGGCCCACCAGGAACAGATGGTCCCAAGGTTGGTACAATGCCATTTTGCAGCTTTCTGCTCTTTGTGGTGCTGGTTGTTAGACTGATCTCTCAGACACCAGAATATCTTGCTTTACATTGGTACATCTGCAGGAGAAATCATGGGCAACTGACCATACCCTTCTACCAACTGGATTAGGAAGAAACACTGACTCGATGAAAGTGCATTTGCAGCTATACTTTATGAGATTACAGCTGGAAATTGAACAGAGCTAGCAGGCTGATAAATGTGTTAAATGATGCATTTCTTCTGTGTGTATCTGTTCTGTTTCCAAGAGATTGTTTTGTGGTGGAAAATATGTTAAATGCAAGTTTTACATTTGCAATTTTTGTCAGTGAAATTGAATCCAATTAATTTTATCAGTTAAACCATTAGGAAAGAAACATGAAAACAAAAAGTTAATTCTGTAAGTATCCAACATACAACATCTGGGCAATTTTTTCCTCCCTCCACTAAATGATTTAGAATTCAAAAAAGAAATACTAGTAAGGAAAGTAATTCAAATCATGGATTTCTTTATTATAGACACATTCATCAATTATTTTTACAAAGGCAGTAGGAGAAACATTGGGCTTCTGTGTATGTTTCACCACTTTAACTTAAGTTAAAAATACATATGTCTTTTAAACTTTGTCTAGTTTTTTTAGCAGAAATTAACAGAAGTCTCCACTGCCATTTTGCATAAATCACTACCTGAATGGTGAAACATTGCTATTACCAACCTGTTAGAGAAATTCAATAAATGCAATGACTGATAGAGCATGAATATTTTCTCAGGATGTATGTCTGACTTTCCCTTCATTTCTGAAAGCTGCTGCAATTTCAGCACATTGGTAATCATACGTGTTTTAAAAAAGTAAGTTTGGATTTGTGTCAAAATCCCACAAATACATGACACTATGCACTGCTTCCGCAAAGCTTTCAAGAATGAAAAATGCTAGGGAAACAGTATTTTTTTTCAGGAGCGAGGACCTCCTTGTAGCATGTAGTTGTTGAGACAGGCTATTTAACACTGCAATGTTTTGTGTGAACCCCTGCTTATACATATGTAGATTAACAGTGTTTTTCACAAGAGATTCTGTCAAAGTTTGTGGAAAAGTTTTTGTCTACACAGATGAGTGATGACTTTTCAAAAGTCACCAATATCTAGAAGTTAACTATTTAGAGCTAAGTATTTCTGTTTAACGAGGGTAAGTTTTGATATACTTCTGCATAAATATTCAACATATGTAAAATATAGATAATTTATATACCACTGTATGAATTCCATTTACTGTATTGGAGCACAGTAGTTATTTATTATAAGATAGTAATCAAAAATCCAACCTGAATCTACAGAAACTCTTAGGAAGCTGGGTCAAACATGGAGAGCTTTTTTTAACTAGAAAAAAACCCCAAAAAACCAAACAAACTAAAAAAAATTTTAAAAAAAGCGAACAACAACAAAAAACCCCCACACCAACAGAAAAAGGAAAAAGCAAACATTTAATTTTGATGTAATCAAAGGAAAATGCTCCCTCTGTCAGATTAGCCTGCCTCCAAAGCACAAGGGGTTTGTCCAGCTTTGACTTTATCAACACAAATCAGCAGGTGCTGCTTTGGCTTTTCTCTCCTCCCTTCCCACTTAAGATTTTCTGAATGACTGGTGCTCCCAGAGACAGTGGAGCCACATTGAAACATACACAACTAACGTGCTGGGCAGATTTACTCATACCGGGTTTTATTCCTCTGGTCCTTGGTGCCTCTACTCTTCATTGCCCTTGTCTGGAGAGATTGCACAAAGCTGTTGGATAAAGATGATTTCTCTTGGTTTCTACCCAGGAGAAACAGGAAAAAATATCACACTGTTTCATAGGTGTATTTTATTCCTTAATTATTTTCAGCTTGGTTGATCCTTTACATTTCTTGGAATTAGCCAGGGACTATTACTGAGGCCCAGAGTGTGAAACCATAAACCAAATAAGAATCAGAACTAGAGTCTTTGAAATGGTTTCTCTTTTTCCTTGCAGTTATTTTGAGATTACTTCCTTAGTATTACCAGGAATATAGCTTACCTTCTTTTGCCCCACTGACTGTTACAGGGTATTATGGGACAGAAAGGCGTGCCTGGTCCACCTGGCCCCCCTGGCGACAGCGTAGAAGGAAGCAAGGTAATCCAGTTTAATGTGGTATCTGTCTAATTTCTTCTCAAAACTGTCTCTTCAGGAGATTCGTTGCATGTTTTTCTCCCTGCATAATTTCTCTGTGAATTCTGTTTGCCACTGAGTCAGTGCAGTCTTGCAAATATTCATGGCAAATTAAATTTTCTTGTTCACAAGGTATGTAATATTAACTTTATTGAGTTTCCAGTATTGTTGGCACCCGCTTGCTCTCCTACTATTCTTGGCATTATAAATATATTTAACCTGGGAAAAAAGTCTCAACACTGCCACATCTTACTGACTGACTTAGATTTAAAGCATGCTCCTAAGAAACCATCCAGGGTTTTCTCTGGATGCCCTTATAAAAGACAGTAACAGAGGTCTACCATGTGTTGTCAAAATAAGTCAAACAGCACATACAGGAAAACAGAAGAAATGAACCAGTCTCCCACATGCCCGTTATCAGTTTTTTTTTACCCAGTTCCAGCTTAACTGTAACCTCTCTCCTTATAAGGAGAAGCATAAACATAGTAACATATTCTGAACACTCAAAGTTAATAAATTGTCTTGTCATAGACGTGTGGAAGAAAATTATTAAAACTGGAGGCTCTAGTGGAGAACAACCCAGGTTTCTCCTATTTCTTTTAAATCAGTGTGCTTAAAATTGAGCATATGAGTGAATACTTCCCTGGATCAGGAAGCCTGTGCTTATCAAATCACCAGTGATGCAGAAGGAGAAGCACTATTTTTGTTGGATTAGGAAAGATGCCTCTCTATACTGCAGTTGGCTGGAGACACTAAAGGCACCGAGGCTTTACTGACAAGGTAGGTTTTCAGTGGAAAAGTGACATGCTGAAACAACAACAAAAAAAATCTTTAAAATGTACCATGTTGGTGAAACATTTCATAGCAGAACCTTTCTTTGGTTAGGGGTGGAATTATTTCATACAAGCTTTACCAGGAAAGCACGAATTCCTTCTGAATTTTTGTTCAGTACTTGCTCCAATTCCAGCTTCAATGCATTCTATTTTTGTATTAATGTTCAGTCATTTCCCTTTCTATACTACAGAGAATCCTTCCTTTTTTTCGCTGTGAGGTGTTTTACAGCATAAAAACATACTTTACCATGTTTTTCCTTTTCTCCTTATTGTATATTTGTCTTTAAAAGATGCTTATTTATCTATCTCGGGACTTTCAGATGGAGATCTCTGCACGGTTTGAGTCATCTAACTGTGTGACCTTTGGTTTTCATCTATTTGCAGCTTTCTACTATATTAGCTGTTATCAGTAACCACAGAGCTATTGGTATTCTAATGGCAGGGCACAGGGAAATTCTGATTTCCTTTTCTCTTCAGCTTCTTTTGTTTGCTAAATTTTTGAAGGCTTGTTGCTCTGTTCTTGTGGAAAATGGAAAAAAATCTGTCATCTCTTTATGGCTTAACAGTGTAGGAAAACTATTTCCTGCCTGGCTTTAATAGACATTTCTGATATGTTTCCAGAATCTAATACTTGGAATATATCTTTGTTAATTCTGTGGGTATGTAAGGTTAGTTATAAAAGTGTGATTGCCATTCTGTACAGAAATGTTTCAGCAACCAAATGCATCTGGTGATACATGAAAAAAAAATACAGTTTATGTAATGTTTTTTTCTGTTCCTGAAGAAGGATAAAGTTTAGTCAAAATATGCTTAGTGTGTACATATACATCTATCTGTCTGATACACACAGTTGTAGATGTTACGTTGGCACTGCTATAATGCCATATCTAAAGAATATTTTAGAAGTGTAGAGAGCTCAGTTTCATCATGGAAGATTTCCAGTTGAAGAACAGTCCACTGACACACACTGTCAGGCAAAGACGTGTTTGTAATGCAAGGATGTAGAATTAGGATGTGGGATGTAGGAAAGCACCTGTGCTCTGGCTATGGAAGGTCTTTGTCTTTGGGTTTAACCAAAGCTGTGATGATGTGGTGGATCAAACTCAGCTGGTGTTGTTTCTATAGCGTTCCAAAAGTTGTGTAGGTAAAGTCTCATCACTTGAATTTTCTACCCTTAACAACTACTTTTTAAAACTTACTATTATTTTTATATAATTCTTAGGAACAACTTCTTTCTGAACAACTTTGACAACTGTCTTACTCTTTTAGTACCTGTTTCTCCACACGCTGATGCTTGTTGAGCTTCTGTCTCTTCTGTCCTTCTGTCTCTTCACAGCCATGCCAAGCTTCATTCTTTTTGACCACTCTTCATCAGCTTAAAGCTACTATACTCCTGGATTTGAACGATCAGTATCACTCCAAGTATTTTTTTTATATATGCATAGAGCTTAGTCTGCATATGGTAAGAACGGAATGTCAAAAATGAGATGGTTTTCGAGTAACTTTATGTTGATAGCTACATTCACAGGTCTTCTTATTTTATGATTGGTTTCCTTTCAAAACCACAGTCTAGACATTCTCAGATCTGCACTCAGTTCCAAGAATGACATTTTAAAATAAAAATCTGCTTATTGATCAGTGATCTAGCAGGACATTAAGGTCAAGGATCCAAGGGTCTGCATTTTTACATGCATACCACTTTGGGTTTTATGATAAGACTGATAGTCAAGCTTGAATTTAATTATGTATGTGGATTGAACTGGCAAAGCAATAAATATTTTTAAATTAATATAGCATACTTCTTGGGTTTTACTAAATATTCAGTTATGATATCTATGATAAATCCTTCTTATACCGATGACTGATTGCACAAGTATTTGGTTCTGCAGTTGACATTTTAAAGGATAAAACTCACAGGTAAGCCTGTGAGAACTGTCCGCTGTACAGGTATGAAGTTTTTTGGTGCAGTAGGTCTCATTCAGCTTTCATTGCCTGAACACCATCCTAACAATGTCAAATGGCAGCAATAAATCTATAGTTTTGTTGGATCTGATGTGTATTATTAGTGAAGGACCACTGGCATACACAACATATCCTAAGTCCTGTTCATATGTATGTGCTCTGCAGAGGTGTTAATCAGTAAGTTGTGTGATGACCCTACTCAGGAAATAAACAGCCTTGTGCATGCCATTACCTTAGGAATATTTCCTATTTGCAGGAAATTCCTTTTTTTTTTTTCCTAGTAAATCAGCTGTGTAATTTGGTGCATCACAGTTTCTTTTCCAGTCTCCAGAGTTTACATAACAGTGTTTGAATTTTTGCTGCTCTAAGAAACGGGGGAGAGGGGAGGGGAGAAGTTCTGCTTACAGAGGCAAGAGGCTGATGGTTAGCAGGTCAGTGGTAGGTAGTTCCAATGATGAGCAGAGAGGTTCAGCTCCCCGACCTGGGGCTAGTGGACCAATAGGCTCCCGCAGGAGCTTGTAAAGGCAGTGCTCCAGTGGAGATGTGAACAGTGGAGTGTAGTGGGTGCCTTTGGCAGCACCGGGCAAGACCACAACACACCCATGTGCAAGCAGATGCCATCTCGGCAGCATCTCAGTTAAATCCAGAATTTGAATAGGGGAAACCATTCATGGACCATGACTCCTAGTATACTGACTCTTCTAGGACCTGGATCTTATTGTCTAAATCCTGGTGAACACACCCATGTGCAAGCAGATGCCATCTCGGCAGCATCTCAGTTAAATCCAGAATTTGAATAGGGGAAACCATTCATGGACCATGACTCCTAGTATACTGACTCTTCTAGGACCTTATTGTCTAAGTCCTGGTGAACTCCCACATCATGGGAGTCAGGAGCCTTCAGTACAAGGAAGAGGTTGACTTGGCTGTGCAGCTCTTTCTCCACCTGTAGAAATCCATAAGCCCCTGTCCTTTTCAGGAATGGTCAGTCCTTCTGCACTAGTGTGCCTTTGGTGAAGGATGGAGTCTTGATAAATTTGGAAACATTTTTGTATTTCTTTGCCCATTATGAGCAATGGAACCCCTTTAGGCCCATTTGTGAGCAGCTATGCAAGTATTGGTAACTAAGGTGCTTTGGTGAGACAGTCTTAGAGCTCTTGACCAAAAAATACAACCAACTAACTTTCTACCTGCATCTCATAGGCTCTGTTTGGTACAGGTGATGACAGGTCCTGATCTCATTTACATTCTCTCGAGCTGGTTTTGCTATCTGCACTGGGCATTGCTGTTCAGCGAATTACGTATGTAACATGAACTATGGTGAAGCATTTATGTACCAGGGAACATAATCACTTCTAGCTGGATTTAAAATGTACACAGCAGTTGTTCTGAAAAAAAAATTGTGTTACCCTGTTAAAGAAAGCAGGAAAGTTTCTGGAAACCAGATGCTGTGAAGGACTTGCTGTACGTATTTGAGAACAGCATACAGCAGAGCCTGTCTAACAACCATTATAAACGAATTTGAACTTTGTAGCTGGACTGATACTGTCTTTTGAAGAATCAGCAGAAAGATGTTCTGCTCTCTACATTGTGAAAAGCACAGATGTCCCTTTATTTACTTAAGATTAGAAAAGCTAAGTCAACCTTGAAGAGATTCTGGGTGTGTATTCCTAGAGAACATTTGTGTTGTATCTAGTTTAACTGCTTATAGACTGGATGAATAACTCTCTGAGCCTCCGTGAGGTTACTTTTGTCTTTCATCTGTTTCAGTGATATGACAATATTTCATTTAATTAATCAGGAATTAATTCTTCATTATATACTTTATAAATGCTTCATGTGTGTTCTGAATCATACCCAATTGCTTATTTCACCAAATTCAGACCACTTCTGTCTTGAAAATTACGTGCTTCATTGCCTAATAAAAATATGTGGCTTTCTCTATGATGCAGAATGGTATAAAGTGAATAGATACAGCAACATTTTCACTTTAATTTTCAGTTTAAACTTACTTTCCATATTCTGTTCAGGGAGAAAAAGGAAATCAAGGCTTTCCTGGACCAAAGGGATCAGTAGGAATGGGTTTTCCTGGACCAAAGGTAAATCCTAGGCTTGCAGTAAGGAAAAAAAAGGTAATTTTTTTCTTCCAATATTGGTTATTTGGTGTTACAGGACTTGGAAGATAAATAGAAGGCAAAGACATTGCCTTGTATAGCTAGCAAGGTAAGTGTCTGCTACTTATTGTCAGCTTTGGAGTCTGTGAAAATCCTAATTGTCATTAAGGACCAGACTCTGAAGTAGGATCTAGAATGAGGTCATACCTGTTAGCAGGAGAATAATATTAGTCACATTATGTATTCAGTTATCTTAGATATTTTTCAGGTATTACAAAATGTCCTTTTATATGCCAGGCTTTAACAAAAAAAAAAAAAAAAAAAAAAAAAGAATTGCTTTTTGACTAGTATCTTTTAAGGGCTTTGTTTTATTTGACTCATTTTTTTTACGACAAATGAAGCCCAACCTTGAATCCTCCCTTATTGAACAACTTCCTGGTTGATGAGAATTTTATTCCCATCCAACAATTTTTGTGCAAAGAGAATTTAAATACCTTGGCCATTTATTAGTGATTTTCAGATGTGTGTTAGATGGGAGCAGCCTGGCTGAAGGAAACCAAGGCTCATGGCCAACATGGATGTGCAAACCAACTGTGTGCGTACACAAATGAGATCATTGTGCCCAGGAGGAATGAGGGTTGATGTAAATGCATGATGCAGTATGCCACCTTTAATTCAGGGCATATGCCTGGGCCAGCTGGGCAGCCCCTCTCCAATAATTACAACATAGCTGAAATACTGAATTTCTTGTGAAGGCTCTGTCTGGAAAGCCTGAGGAAAAAAACTTACGGCAGTCTTCGTGGGAGAGTAGAGATGATCAGGCTCCCTAACTTTAAGAATCTACCCCAGTAACTGCTCAGTCCCCTCTGCAGTCACCTGAGGCAGGCAGTACCCATTCAGAGTCCCAGCCATTTGTTGCCTGCACTCATGATGTTCATGGTACTACAGTTTACACCGGTTTACATCATATAGCACTTTCTCAGACTTCTGTATTATTCACGCTACCACAGTTTGGAGTGTTTATGCAACAGTGAATATCAGGCTCGTTCACACAGTTTCAAATTTCTGCTTCCTAAGTCTAATTTCTGTCAGATGCCAAATGCTACATACTATAATAATAATTGCAATATTTTCATTGTGCTTCATCTTTTATTTTGATTAATCTTCATGACCCCGTGTAAGTCTCTCCAAATACTCACAATTTTTCTGTTTTCTATAAATATAGCAGACTTGTCACACATGAAAAGAAATGGTTTAGTTCAGTAGGTATTTCATTTAAGTGCCAAATACCAAAGCGATGAGGTTTTAGTATATTTATGTGTAAGAGAGTGGCAGCACCACCGCAGTCAGTAGGTCATATTTGGTCTCCCTTACGCTGACATTAACTTTATTGTTAGATTCAATTCATGGACAGGTAATGGAAAGTAATATCCTCTGCTGGATATTATGATTTTGTGGAAATAGAATAGAAACTGTCTTCTAAACTAGTGGAGACTGGTTTTCTTGATGCTGTGGAGGAGCTATGTACAATTTTCAGGTATGTAGCAGTTAGAATACAATCAGATTCAGACAAAGAGAGTCAAAAGGGTTCGTTAAAATTGATAGCAATTACCATGGTGAACGCTGAAACACAGGAGGTATCTGTGTGATTCCATTGGCTGGGTAATATCAAGGTATAGTACTAAAATAGACAGTAATCTAGATATATTTCTAAGGTTTAAAGTTTCAAGTGAGATTAAACTGATCAGTAACTTCCAGAGAGAAGTAAAGAACTGTCCTGCACAATCTCATTCTTGAAGAAAAGTCTAAATTAGAACCTGAATCTCTTGATAGTATATTCCATACCTGCATTATCTGAAAATGACCACTTGAAATACCATAATATTGAATCTTTTCTCTTTTTGTGAACCAAAAAGTCTAGTCACTTGAGGAAAAAAGTGCAGAATTTCTTCTAAATGCAAAACTATGTATTTTCCAATGGAGGTAATAGGCTGGTCTGAGGCAGTTAGGTCTCTCCATAGGTCTGAATTAACATAGGTCCAGTATAAGCATTGCTTTAAAGCTCAAGAAATTCAAAGAAGAGTAAAAAATTTATATATTCTCAACATTTGTGTAAAGATGTCTTTACCCCTCACACCTGAATTAAGGCAATTTTTCATAGAAATTTCTTAAAGATGTTTCTAGTGCTCATCTTGCTATTTGAGATCCTGCTTTCAGGTGTTCTGTTCATAATACATACAAGATAAATCGGCCACACATACACAAAAAAAAATCATAACATTAATCTTAAAAGCTCCTTGAACCATGTAACTCCAGCTCTGATGATCAACAAAACTGGAGTTACTAAATGTGTTTAATACGGTTGTTTTAAACTAGGGAGACTATGGAGATAAAGGTGATCCAGGGAGCAAGGGTGCCAAAGGAGAGATTGGAGACCCAGGACCTCCAGGACCAAAGGTAAAATACGTTTTCATATTACATAATTTTACACAATAGAATATAGATACATTTGTCTTTTGTTAATTATCTCACTCTACGTGTATGTTTTCAGGGAATTTGGGGAAGAAAAGGTGAACCTGGTCTTTCGGTAAGTATGAATTAATTTAAAAGATAGGAGTTTATTTTGGGAAACTATTTAAATGTTATGTGTTGTTACACAGGTTTGTTTATGGGGCACTGCATTGCCTGCACCTTTGTAACTAAATAGATTTCAGCATTCTTAAAACTAGAAAACACAGCAAATTAATTAATGCTCTTTTTCAGAGAGAAGAAGTTATCAGACTTATCAATGAAATATGTGGTAAGCATTCCAGTATGGAAACAAGTAGTTCTAATAAAACATACTGAATTTATATTGACTGGGTGGATTTGTCCTTTGCATGTTGCTGTGCGTAAGGATATCATTTATGTGAAAATAATGCTCACTATGTTGTTAGAGCTCTACTGGAAATAATTTTGTCCAGCCCTATTTCTATTTAGCAGTATCAGTAACTATAAATTAATTCATTAATTGATCTTTAACCGACTATAAATCTGATGTATGTTCTATTGGGTTATATGAAGGTGGTTTTTCACAAAATATCTGAAATGGTTATTTTTCTAGGTTGTGGAATCAAATGCAGAGTAACACCACTGGAACTTGTATTTGTCATTGACAGTTCCGAAAGTGTTGGACCAGACAACTTCATTATTATAAAAACTTTTATGAAAACAGTCATTGACAAGGTGTTGGCCAATCACGCTACAACCCGTATTGGCATTATCAACTTCAGCCATAAAGTGGAGCTGGTGTCTTCTCTGAAGCAGTACACAACAAAAGAATTCCTGAAATCAGCTGTTGATAAAATGCCCTACTTAGGAGAAGGCACGTACACAGCTTCTGCTATCCACGATGCCATTCAGTTGTTTCAGTCAGTACGCTCGGCAGTAAGGAAAGTGGCTGTTGTAATAACAGATGGACAAGCAGACGTTCGTGATAAAATACAACTGGACACTGTAGTGAGGGAGGCCCATGCTACAAATATTGAGATATTTGTCATTGGGATTGTTCAAAGGACTGATCCTCATTATGATGATTTTCTGAAAGAAATGCAACTCATTGCAACAGACCCTGATGAAGAACATGTCTACCAGATAGATGACTTCATGACGCTTTCAGGTAAAACAAACTATTTTAGTAAGAGGAAACTTGAAATAAGCGTATTAGAGAGTTTGGCCTGTCCTGGAGGAAGGCAAGGCAGCCTGCTGAATGGCAGCTTATGTTTCCCTTTTGGGTGCAGCTCTTCTGTTTCTCTTCTTCTTTGGCCAAATGAAACCTTTGCCAATTTTTTACCTCTTGCAGAAACAATAAAACACCATGAACAGCAGTTTTCGAGCTGAGGTCTTCTTTGGGGCACTCCTCTTTTGAGAGAGCATGCATCAGCCTTCCCTTGCACTCCTTTTGTGCTTGGCCACCATCTCATCCCAGAGAGCTGCAGATTTCTTTCCACCTTGACACAACATCTCTGTCTCTCTTTCATATGGCTCTTGGCAGTCTTGGAGTCCCTTCATTACATCTTACAAGCACGCTTTCAGGTTTTTTTCTGAAAGCCATAGGGAAACCTATGCTTTTATCCTGACTCCAGGAGAAAAGTGGTGGAGCACCATAGAAAGGGATCAGGTCTGATAGTACATTGTGTATTTCAAACCGTGGCTTGAAAAATCTGTGGCCACACCTGGAATCAGGAAAAAAATCCAGAGGGAAACCTATAATGACCCATGAAAAAAAGTACATTGTTCTATACTAACTGTGGACTGGCCCTATAAAGTACATTTGTCCTGAGCATGAACTCATTTTCCTATGTTGAGCCTGTGGATGGAGTTAAGTCTGGATTTAATGCATTAGCTTGGACTCTGTTCTCACTGTTAAAGTTCTGGTCCCAGCCAGGGTTAAATTTAGGGCTCTGACTCAGGCTCCAGCATTCAACAGAAAATTATTCCCTGTCACTGAATTTTTTGTGCAAATAAGTAGAATGTGTCACCAAGTTTTAATTCTTCCTTCTTACACACAAACACTTTCTTTTCTTCCCTCTGTTTTTTATTCTTCACTGTTGAGCTATGACTTCTGCTTTAAAAAGGGACTTGGTATTTTTATCTGTTTCTTCTTAAAAGAACAAAAGGGCCTTAAAATCAAATAACTCAAAGAGTGTGTTATTTTATTACTTCTCATTTCCGTTTTGACATAACTTTAGAAGATCACAAGTCACTATCAGTAAAGATCTAGGGTTAATACTATGTTAAAAACTTGTGGTGAATCATTGTGACTTTTTTAAATACACTTATAATACTCTTAATACATTTCATCATTTTGTTAATCTTTTCAGCTCTTGAAAATAAATTGATAACAAAAATCTGTGACAACGTGTCTGAAGTTTACACCAGAAAAGAAAATGTTTTATCTCTATCTCCAAGTCTAAAATCTGATACGGCTAGTGAAGTTACTAATAGCCAGTTACCTGAAATGACTCCTTCGAAGATTTATGTGCTCCCTACAGAAGCTTACCCAGTAAGTAAAGCAGTAACAGTTATCAAGTGTCTTTATTTGAATTGAAATGCTCTTTATTTCACCATTCACTAGTCTTTTCATATGCAAATAATGTGTCATTTGGCTCGACCAAAATATTTGAACAAAATGAAGATTACAGAAGAAAGAGGGTAATACTGTTTCTTAGTTGCAGTAAATTTCAACAGTCCTCACATTCTTTGTAATTCTGATTCCTCTTAAAAGTCAGTTGGAAATCTTACAGCTGTGTGTCTGTTCAGGCAGATAGGTAGTTCATATGGCATTTGTTTGTGCAAGTACAATGCTTCTTGTGGTCACCCGCTCTCCAGGTGTTATTAAGCCTTCAGTATTGTTCTGCTTTTCAAGTTGGGTTGTACTTCCAGGACTCCTCACTCATGTTTCTCTTCGTTCTCCAGCTTTAAATTCCTCCTGCCCTGCATCGGGGTTCTGCTCTCCAGCACGGTGCTGCTGCACAGATAGACAGGACAGGACAGGTGGAGTTTTATTGCAATAGATAAATGTGTTCTGCAGCTATTTATCACCGCAGTTCTCCTATTAGGTCTTCGGTATTTTCAGCCACTGTCTTAGTACCAGAGTAGGGTATTTGTCACCTTCACAGTGACAATTATCATTTTATTACCATAGCTGATAATAAAAACTGAGTGTTGCTTGCCCCTGTAACCTTTGAATAAACTACTGAAATATTTGATGTATAAATGTCCATAACTGCATGGAATGGATATAGCGGACCACGATACCGGAATTTAAACATCAAGTGAATTTAATGCAGATTGGAGCTAATGAAATATTACTGCCTTACTGTGGAGGAGTCAGTGGATTAGCCAATGTTAATCCTTGGGATTATTGTGTACGTAAATATCATTAGTAATTGAAACTCACTTTAAAAATTCAGTTTAATTTCTGTGAATGAGCGATCCCTCAGTAGATGTGACTGATGTAGGTTTGGGGCTTGTAGTACCTCCAGCCAGGTTTGTATGACACCAAGGGTCAATTCTGACATTCTGTATTATTAACAAAAATTAATGTAAACCTGGATTTATAGATGCTGACATTTACAAAGCTTGTGATAAGTATCACAAATACTCAGGGATTCTAAATTCTAAGGGATTAGATACTCACACACTTGGACCTGGCTGGCTATGCTATAGTTAAATCTTCAAAATTACTGAATTACTATCAGAAACAAACTCAGCCATTTTAGACCTGCAAAGAAATGCAATAATGCAAAGGATTGGAGGATCTGTCGGCACATTTACGTGTCAGCTAGATTTTGAGTTTCAGGGTCCCAATGACTTTGAAAACTTTTCTTAAACTGACAGACTGTCAGAAGTGAACTGTAAATGGGAAGATGCAGAACAGTGTAAAATGTCTTCGTATTCTCAACAGGTTATCCATGTGCGGATTAAAGCCACCATTTGTACTATACTGTACACTACACTATCCTAAGACCCTTGGAAATAATCTTGAATATACTAAAACACTAGAGTGGGAAATTTTTATGCAGTCATCTTAATTTGAAGAGCTGTGTTGGCTTATTAACACTTTTACCGAGGTAAACTCTAAAATTCTAATAATTAGCAACTGGATCATCCCTCATGATTGTAGAACAGAAGCACTGATTTACCACAGAGTTCTTGCCTTTTTTTTTGTTTTTGTTTACATTACAGACTAAGTGGTGCCCAAGTTTTTGCTTCAATGGAATTAATTCAGCTTAGTAACTAAATGGAAAGGCATTACCTCGCCTTCTCATGCAGCTCTCAGCATCAGAAAATGCATTTGTTACAATTATGGTCACCTGCAGAGTAATCACAAGAAGGACACCCAAAGCCACCTGTCATTAATAACGTGTGAAAAGCACCAGCAGTTTCCTGCATACTCTCTCAAACTTTTCTCAACTTTTTTTTTCTTTTTATTAAGTTATAAGACAGAATTTTAAGTTATAAGATTTTGACTCCTTTTGCAGCTTAGTCCACCACAGAACGGATATACGGAGCTCCTGTCATCTGGTCAAGGTCACACTGCGACCATCTCTTCTCAGAGGGAATCAAAATTTCCCCCGCTTCATGAGATACCTGAAATGAGACCTCAGAATGCAGTTACCACTCCATTGTTCAGTGTAACTGCTGCTCAAGATCACCACCCAACTGTGCTGCGACCACCAGCGGCAACAACTCAGAAAGGTAAGTAATAAGTACTGTCCTCAGATAGCAAGTCTGCACTAAAACCAATCAACCAGCAAACCCCAGTCTCTGCCCCCATATTGTTACTGGATTTTATGTTGGTTTGGGGTTTGTTTTTTTGTTTGGTTTTTTTTTCCTGGATGCTCTGGCTGCAGACACCATGCACAGTGAAAGTCAGAGTTTCAAACCTAAATGACAACCCTTGTATCCCAATTGTGTGCTTAGGTATTTAAATATAAGTTGGGTTTTTACATCAGGATTGAGGTATTCTTGTTTCAAACTGATCCTGTATTTTAGACCTGTTCCTTAATAGAAATGAAATTTGTCTACAAATCTGAGAACAGCATATATGCTCACAGGCACTACAAGAAAAAAAACGGGGTGCTTTTCTTACTGAAGGAGGCACTTCTAGAATAATCTAACTTATCTCCAGATTCCAAGCTAACTTTTACTGCTGTACCTTCAGATCCAAGGTGTTTGGAGCCTTTCAAACCAGGAGATTGTCGGAACTACGTGGTGAAATGGTATTATGACAAGAATAGCAATTCTTGTGGCCAGTTCTGGTATGGAGGTTGTAATGGTACCAACAATAGATTTGAAACAGAACAAGAATGTCAAAAAACCTGCGTTGATTGGTGAATAAGTAAGTTGTCTCCATCGGATCCTCTTTCAATCACCTCTTTTCTAGGCAAAAAGGAAATTCAGTCTACTTAAGTGTGTCCCATTCTTTACATACCTATTGTATCATCTTTTATACCTTTGATAATTTCTCTGAACTTTTTTGAGATGGTGGGACCAGAAGTGCACTTGGTGGTTATGGATTTATAGTCACCCAGTGAGGTTTTCTACTTTGTCCTCTACTCCTTACCTTACAGTTTCTAACTTTGTATTTGGTATTTTGACCATTATTGAGGTTGGAGGTGATTTTTTTTCCAGAGATCATAATCCCAAGACCTCACCTATAGTAAACTGAGAACTCATCATATTATATGTGAATTTAGAATCATTTTTTCCCTGTGTATTGTTTCATATTTATTAAAACTCCATTTTCCTGTGCCACTTGCAGCCTACGCGGTCAGTGTCCTGCGATTTCTTGCAGTCGCCCCTTTTCTTTACTTTTCTTTTCTTTTTCAGAGTAACAGTATTGCCACAAACTTTGTCACCTCGCTTTTTACTCCCTTCTCCAGGTCACTTATGACTACATTGAGTAGGACAGACTATAGCATACATCCTCCAGTGACTTCTCTCCACTGAATATTTATTGCCTTTTCTTTGTTTTCTTCTTTTCACCATTTACAAACTAGAAGGCTGTCCCTCTCAAACCGGCGTACCTTTCCTTTGGGGAGGGAGGGACCTTATGTTTTGGAAGTCCAAGCAGACAGTATTAACTGCCTTAGGTCCACATGTTCAGTGAGGTGCGGACTTCAGAGAGCTTGCTTAGCAGTAGTGCATAACTTCCTGGACAGAAGCCATATAGCTCATCGCCAGTAAATTGCATTAGATACTTTATTGCATCTTTCCATGCAGGAAAGCGATATTGAAGTGCAGCATGCTGTTTTTTTAAATACTTAAGGAAATTAATCAATTCCTTATTTCTTCTAGGAATGACTGCTGTTTGGAGCTTCTAAAGCTGAAAGTTCATGTGTATTGAGGAAGAAATGACTGAGAAGAATCCAAAATTATGTGTTAACATGAATATATTACTACCACGCTCTACTGCTTTCCCCACCATGGCATTCACATTAACTAGATTCCTGTACAACGTATGTTATCTGCAACACCATAGCAATAACTTAAAACCACACATACACACACAGAGGAACAATCCTTTTCCCTCCCAATTCATATTAACTTGTTACTACTACATGAGGCAGTGATGAAATTCTGGTTTTAGGATTAAGGTGTCAAAAGTGTTTACATTTAGCGTTTAATGACAGAGGTCTCTTATTCTCTTGGATGAATACAATATGCTCTAGTTTTAAACAAGAGTAAGTGGTTCCTGAAATTAGCACGCGTAATACAGCATTTAGAGACATAAATTAAGATTTCCATTAATTAGAGTACCTCTTTGGAATATAAATACCACAGCTATAAGTAATTAGAGGTTAACCCTCCCCCATTAACGCACAATTGGATTAATATCAATATAATCTGTTCAGTTTTAAAGGTAAGACTTTAATGTAATTCTGAATTAAAAACAGGATTCTTCGTGTTCTTTAGGGTAGACAATACACTTCAGTTTCTCAGGGCCTCTGTGTTAAATAAAGTTATTTCACTCTAATATATGCTATTAAATTAAAAAAGGGAAAAGCACTGAAAGATGTATATAAATGTTTACTTATATCCTCTCTATTTTTAGCCATAATCCTATACGAAAGTATCATTAAAACTGAAAATGATGAGCATGTGATTAAAATGGAATTAAATACCTGAGAGAGTCATGCACTGTTCTTTCTTTGCAAGCAAACAAATTGGTACCCACACAGGCAGCATGGACAATTCTGGATATGTTTAAACAATTGCTTGCACAATTCTTCCCCTCCATGTAACCAAATGATAACATTGTGCCATGCAAAATGAACTTGTTTACAGCAGACAGGATGCAAACTTAATTCTGTGGACAGCTGTGCTTAAAGCAGAGTTTAAAAGGTTTTAATTTCTCTTCTTCCCCACCCCCCCCCCCCCCCCCAAAAAAAAATTGGTACTGTCAGTGAGTTTCAAATTAGAAAAGACAAAAAACTGACAGCAGGCCCCAAAAAAATCCTGCTATTATTATACTCATAACCAATATGATGATCACTTAAAAAAAACTAAGGACACAATTAACTTCTGTTTGACATGGAACCTTGTGCTATATGTCCTGAAAAGGAGCGGACTCAGTGGGGTAGAACAAAAGTCAAGCTGTTGAAATCAATAACTAGTTTCCTTTCGCAGAAAAAAAAAACAAACACCAAAACTGAAAGTAAAATTTGGCACAGCTCTCCCTGTCTCACAAATCTCTGCTTTCAGCAGCTGTAATCTCCCCACATGCGACAGGGAGGGAGAAGAGAGATCTTCACGTTTTATTGGCATGGCAAAGGGGATTTCTCCAACATCCGGCATGGTTAAACCTGGGACACAAAGAAATCTACAGTTCTTTTCACAATAAAAATAGTTAAGTGTATTGACAAGAATAAATCTGGCAACCAGAAGGCTCAACATGTGAGTAAACCTCCCCAAAACAGATTTGGATCAACCTTAAAGTTGCTGCAAACACCTGAGATTAGCTGTTAATCTCAGGTGCTGCTGGAAGCGTTTGGGCTGCTGCTCCTCTCTCAGCAGGCAGCAGATTAAAGCTTTCGGGAGACTTAAAATCCTGCCAGAGTGGTAAATAATGAGCAACAATTCCAACCAGGCCCCAGGCCATGCCTGGGTACCTCCCCTTCAACAGCCGGGCTGGGGAAGGTGGCTGCATGGAAAGCATGGCTTTGGAGAAGGATTTCGGGGGGGTCTGTGGTCTGGTTGGTGGCTGGTGCAGCCCTGGCTCGCTGAGCACACAGGCGTGGGTGTGGAGAGCTGGGCAGGGCCGGAGGCTGCGAGTCATTAGCGATTTTTCCATGGAAAGCAAACAGCCAGTGATTTTTCCGAATTACCATCATGACATAATTGGCAATTTAATCTATTTCTTGTTTCGTTCAGGGCAACTCCCTAGTGCAGCATGTTTCCTCAAAGGATCGCAGCTATCTGTTTTAACTACATTGTCATTTAATAGGGAGAATCTATTTCTGCTGACCAGAAGGGCTGTATTTTCCAATTAATTCAAGCATAATGAGATTCACATATAAAATATGGCTTTAAAAATTAATATTTTCATTGCAGTCACCCTCAGAGAACTAGACTAGGAGTCTGTCAGGCTGCATAACTCCGCAGATCATAAGTTACATGCAGCACAGGCTGCCAAAACACACGTCACCATGAGAAGGAGAAAGCAGACTGACAGGGGCGGTGCTGAGGCAGGACTCTGCTCCTCCCAAAGGGAATATCGCATCATCAAATCTTCCATTTTTGTTCTGCATGAGCCATACAATATGGTCAACCAAAAGTCACAGTAACCATGGATACTCTAGAGAAGGTATGTGAACTTGTGAGAGTCAAAACCACTCTTCGAGCAAGATCCTTGAAAATGCAGTAGTCACGTGACAGGCTTTTTTGACATGCTCGGTGATGTGTTAGATTTGTTTACAATTCAAAAAGGAAATTTTCAACCAGTTTAGAAGAAAAATCACCCAACAAGAGTTCCCTTCAGTAAGTTAAAGTCCACGTCAGTAATTTACGTTAACGTGTAGTAAGGACGTTGTACTGGTCCCCAAGTCAAGCATTACAGAACTTGCCACGTCAGCAAAAAGAAATCCCAGCATCTTAAACGATGCAGCTGCAGTACAGGGTCCCAGCTTTATCCTACAGTGCCACCAGCAGGAAAACAACAAAATGCCTCTATAAAACAAACAGCAAGACATCAACAGGTTTTTACAAACCATATTGAAGTAATAACTTCCAAAACTCAGCTCGGCTGGTTGAGGACTTTTGGATCATGTCTTAATTAATCTCACAAAATTACCTGTTCTACTTGGCACTGTAGCTACCTCATGCTCCTTGGCCTCGGTTGTCTTAGGACTGATGCCTCAACAGGACATTGTGTAAATGGGATGTTCAGCAAGCCAGGTACTGCGCTTTGCAGGGACAAGGCCTACCAGGTATTTACATGGAAGCAGGAACACAGCCTCAAAAGGGCCCTTACACCCTAGCATGAAAGCCAAAGAGCAACATACCCCATAATCACGTCGTGAACTCCCTTGCAGCACCCCACTTCATCTATTACCACTGCAGTACTGCTGAATTTAGCAAATGTACAGCTAAGCAATACATGTCAAGCCTAGGAGCGCTTTCTGGAAGCCCAAGCACGTAGGGAAGTCAGGGCTCGGTATAACAGCAGCGAATGAGTCCCTGGCCCCAGGCTACTTCTCCAGTCCAAGTCCCAGTGGAGAATGTGTCACGCTGGAAATGAAGCTGTTGCACAGTAGCAGCCTCTACTCTCTGCCAGATTAGTCACCTGGTGATCCCAGGTTAAGGGCTCCAGAGCTCATGAGCTGCTGTGCAGGGAGGCGGAGGAGGTCTGAGACAGGAATAAAGACTTCAGCCTCTGCTTTTGGATGGTGCCTGGATGTGCCCAGCGTGACCCCTCCTGGATACTAGCTGGGGTACAAGCTGAACTACCTCCCTACCCCTACAGGCAGCTCCAACCAGCACTGCCCCAATACCCCTGTTCTCTGTACAGCCTTCTCACGCTACTGCTCTGAGAAGGCGGCTTCATTCTGGGAACATCGTTTCATTTCTGATTTTACTTGGTATAATTTGCACAGAGAAGTATTTTTACTTATTGTTCCCTGTACATCCTGTTCTGTAACAGAAGCTCCTTCCAGCTTTGGAAAGAGCAGCAGCAGAGCAGCGATGGGAGAGGGCAGCACGAACATCCGATCTAGAAGTAATGTGTGATATAAAACTCGTTCCATCGCATCAGGATCGCTCTCAGGCGCATGCTGACCTTTCACACAACACAGGAGTAGCACACCTCGGTCTCCAGCTCTCCTCTGCTTGCCAGCTGGTTAGCGTAAGGCAGCAAGCGTTTCTTTGAACAGTTCCTCCAACAGGTTGTGGTGTAAAGTTTTTGGATACTGCCCGTGTTTCTTTAACTGTGCTTTCTTTAACCGGCTTGCTTCCTCCACTAACACGGAACAGATGTATTTGTGTAACAGCAGTGCAACGCCATCAGCACAATGCTGAACTGAACATCAAGGGAAGGTGCTTCCTGCCTTGTATTTGTTTCCTGTTCTTTATGTTGTAATTCCTGAAAAGCAAATACAAGTAAGCACTGGGCTTAAGCTAGGTGCTGCTGGCAGCATAGCCCCTGCAAAGACACTTTATCACTTCCCACATGGGAAAAAACCATTTTGGATCCTGTTCTCACAATGCCTGTAATAATTTTTATGGCATATTTAATACCAGCTACCTGCCAGCTATCAGATTAGAAGCTTTTGTAGCAAAGGAACTGTGCCAATACCAGGGTTCACCACCTGCTCTGCTTACCAAGGAAACGCAATGGGCACGTTCAGCAAGCAGCAGGCACAACTATTGTAGTGGAACAGAGGGAGAAGGGAACTTTTACGCCCATAAACCCCAGTATACATTAACCACAAAAACATACATGAAATCCACACCTCTGACACCCAAAAAACCCCCATTCAGCAAGGCTGGAAGTGACGAGTATGGCAAAGGCCAGACCAAACCAGATAGCCCCGCAATTCCTGAAGGGGTTGGTTTCCAGTCGGTCTGGCTGAAAGCTCCTCGCATAGGAAGTGCTGGCCAAAGCGTGGCCTGGCATAACTGCATTTACAGTGGGATTTTTCTGCAATTACAATAGGATTATATAAAATAATAAAAGCTCTGTGAATGTAACTCATTCTTCTGGAGAAAATATTAGTAGTTGTACACGATTAGTAAGACCTAAATGCTACTTCTGTAATGATGGTTTTAAAGCATGGAGATACAGCTGATGCAGGAGACTTCTGCTGGGATTGCTGTGACTGTTCTCTTACCGAACACAGACCTGAATGTTCACTTCTGCATTGAGAGATCATGAAACTTACCCAAAACGAAGACATCCAATGCCTTTTGAATAACATGTACTTGAATGAGTCTGGACAAGACACACAAAATGCAGCTCTGGAAGCTGACAAAGATATGGCTCATAAAGCCCAAGCTAGCTGACAGGGAAATACTTTAAAAGCAGGATGCTGTTAGTTAGCCTTACAAATGATGTTCTAATCTGGGTAAACAGACACCGCCTATTCTCTGCTAAAACCCAGCGTAAGAGGGACAAACAGGGACAAGGGTTCGTTGTGCACGCTGAAGCACTGCCAGCTTCTCAACAGGAGAGTTTGCTTTTCTAAACAGTGTTTGAAAATTGGTGTTAGACGTGATTACCCTACCCATCCTCGAGACATCAATCATAATGCGGCTACAGTTTCACCAGAATCCACAGCAGAATATGTGAAATGGCCATTTTCAAAGGAAAATGCTGAAGCCACTGCTGCTGGCGAAGCACTCGCGTGCCGGGAGAATTTCAGACCCTCAGGTGGGGTTTCCATGCGACCCATGCTTAGTCCCTGCAGGGCGCTCACCTGGGGTACACATCTAGGAAGAATACGGGCTCCAGCTTACAGCCCGTAAACTAGCCACCTGCACTAGAACAGCCAGAGAACAGACATTTCACAATGTTGTCATACTCCCAAATCAAACCTCCAGTTCTGCTTAGAGACAAAAATCATTAAAAAAAGTGATTGTTTTGATTATTTGAGTATTAGTTTTTATTTTAATTGTTTTTATTTCTACCAAGTACACAGGATTTAGCCCTAAATTAACATTTGTCTTAAATGTTATGCTCTCCATCTCCAGAGGCAGGGAGCAGAAGACAAGAGTTAACAGCACATTTGGGCAATTCCTAGTAAAGAATTCATGTGGGATAATGGAGGGGGAGCATAGTCCAAGGTTTTAAAGATGCAGGGTAGTAACGTGCATTAATTTCTAAGTTATTTTGATCAGTTTGTAGACAGAGGAAGAAAAGTCCAGACCCTGACTACCTGAAAGCACGCTGGATCCAGAGCTGCTGGGCAACACTGAAAGCTCAGGACAGAACCTGGAAGCAGCAGCAGAAACCATGGGATCAGCTTCCTCAGGTGACTGAAGTTGCTGCCCGACCTCCTTTCCTTGCAATGGGTTCGGATTTTATCCTAGGAGGGCAAAGCAATCAGGAGAGGGCAAGGAGTTAGAAATTCAAAAGAAGCAAACCAGCCTTTTTGACTTCAAGATGCCAAAGTGAGGGGTTCAAACACGCCGTAGTTTGGTTTTGTACAACTGCAGAACAGTACCCACAGTTCAAATGAAAACAGCAAACTGCCCACATCAACTTTTCCTTTAACACACACCCTGGAGAAATTCCCATCTCTGTTCAGATCTACTTAATGCGGAACTGTTGCCACTCCGCTTCACAAAAAACTGTTAGCAACTCCTTGTGCAAAAGCGAAAAATTGAGTGACTGAAGCAACATTTAACGGACAATTGGAAAACTCGTGTTTCTTCTAAGAATGTTCTACAAAGAATTCCTGCTTCTCTCAGGAAAAGATTTTCCATACGCATTTAGTATGTACAGCTGGGTCCCACAGTTTGGAGCCAGACCACCTTTCTGTCCCACCAAACTGAGAAGGATTTTAGGCACCAAACGATAAAACACGGTTCCAACTCTTGTTCTGATGGTGACTCGTTGAGGCCGGTTTTAAAACACGTTAAGTCAGTACAACTTTACCGAGGGCAGCGTAGCGTTTCACCTACGGACCTGAAATGAGCCACAGCCCCCTGGGAGCGTGAAAATGATGGCAATCTGCCGGGTACCACGTACTCCTCAAAAAGCACTTAGCAGAGCAGAGGGTGAAACTAGTGACAGGGAAAGGAGACGGCAAAAAAAAAAAACAGAGGGAAGATTGGAACGTGTTTAAAAGACAAATCGCAGCTCCAAAGAAGGTAACACCTTGAATATCCAAAAGAGTTCACACCTTCTGGTCACAAGAGCTGTCTAACAGGTCAGAGAAGCGCCGAGCAGAACTGGATACGGGTTACGAAGCTGCGGTCCGTACCACCGCAGGCTCCAGCACCCGAGGCTTCGACCTGCCCTGAATAAAACACAGCTTACAGAAAGGCGTCTGGGGGGAGGATGGATCTTCCTGGCTCATAGTTTCACCACAAACGAGGACTGTAGCACACAAGGCAGCTGAGGGAGCCTGGAAAGAAGTGTTAAGATGAAAACACGTGGGTCACAGCTCAAATCCACATCACATCTGAACACAAACAATGCTAACAAAGCATTCTTGGAAGTAGCCTCCCTGCTACTAGCCTGCCTCCTGTTGACTAACCTGCCTTGAGAGCATCTCTACGGCTCATTTTCACTGGCATTTCAGGCAGTGTCACAGGAACATATGGGAAGGCTGAAGAAAATGGAGCGGTCAGGCTACGTTCCTGAATTAAATAGCCACTTCCCCAAATACTTCACTTTGTACCACTCTAACGCCCAGAAGTGCGATCCCACGATCCAGCTGTTTTCCCATGTCTATGCTAAATTGCTTTAGATGTCGAACAACAAAAACATTCGCTGCAGGGCTCTGATATTCTCACTTATTCCTCGTAAGAGTTGTCAGAGTAAGTCCCTTGCGACCAAATTTCTGGAAGGGCCTCATTAAGGTGAAACATTGTCAAAAAGGAGAACAGACGGCTGAACGTTTTTCAGCCCGAGCTGGCACCAGCAATACACAGGCTTATCTTCCCCACAGCTTAGACCAAACTTAGCAGCACCTGGGTGTAAGACACTTAAATTTCTTTTTAGTTCACAGTAGTACAGAGAACCCTAGGAAAATGCCCGTGAGCCCGTCAGTGAGCAGGTTGTAAGAGCTTACCTTTATTACATGGCATTCCACTCGGTCTGCAACTTCGGGTAATCAAGCACGCAGCACCTGTTACATACAAAAATAAGCAAACAAAGCAAACCCACACCAGTTTTCTCCAGAGTAGTAGCTGTGGTTTTTGTTCCACCTGCACCACTCTTATTTGCCAAATCTAGCTGGAACCTGACAGTCAAAAGTTACAGTAGCATCACATAAAAGCTTAGCCTATACCTGACGCTGCAGAGAGGAACTTTTATCCTTCCTCTGTAACAGCTTAACTTTTGAGCAGAGTTGAAGTGGTTGCCACGCACTTCCTGCGCTTCGCAGGCGTGTCTGCGCTCCAGTCAAAAGGAACAAAATAGTTAATTGATCCAGGTTAATAGTACTAGCGGCGTTTATTGCAGTACTTCAGGCGATGAAACACAACCATGCCACGCTTGTGCCTGCCACGTCACACGTAAAGACGCTTCCCACATGCCCAAGGGGCATGTTCACTGCTGAGTATTATTGTGCATGAGGAGCAGAAAGCTAGGTTAGAGAGCACAAAATCTGAAGGTTTTTGGCTCTGTTTTTTTCAGAAGTAGAAGAGTCACTGAAAGGATAAACCCTTAAAAAAAAGTGGTACACGCCCAAGAAAAGACCCGTATTGCGCTCAGCCGTGCTGCTGTGCCACGCTACCAGCAGGCCGCAGGGGCAAATGACAACAGGCATGCACTGCATAGGAGATAAATTATTTTATTTATTCAGTTCTCAACTTAATTTTGATGCTAAAAATCGGTCAAAGGCACTTCAAAGAAGGTATTGAAGGAACAAACCCTTACGGTAATCATTCCAGACAAGTCACCAGCTTACACTTGCCATCAGGGACACAACTACCTGTAACTGCAAAGTGAAACATTCACAGGTTTCAAGTGGAGCACACCATCCAGCAGCAATATTCAATTCTTTCAGAGCATTGATAACATTTGTGGGACATTTTAAGTACAATATGGTAAACCAAAGCAAATTACACTTTTGGGGTTCCACAGAAGGTTTTTTTGACAGGACAAAATTGCCTTTCCAAGTGGTCCAGTATTGAGGGATATATCTTCACCTGTGCATGCACTATCAGCATCAGTAGCAGCTACATCAGAGAAACAGCCCACACCTTGCTGTCATACAAAGATAAAACGCCCTGCTCTGATGGCAAGCTGTTTGTAAGAGGTCTGTCAGCTACGCGCTACAATTTATACTTCTGGAAGTAGAACAGAACAAACGGCGTCACGTGAAGAAAAAGTGATTTTTAATACACAGCCTCACCAAAGCAAACAATGTGTTTGCTCTGGGAAAAGAGCTTCCACAAAATGAGAGATGGTGCTAACACCGCCAGCACTTAACCTCTAACATCAACGTAGACTGCAAAAATTCACTGGGAATGAAAGAAGATTAAAATTGGTCTTTTTTGGCAAAGATTAATACTATTTCCTGATTAAGAACAGTAATCAGACAGTAACTTCTTGGCATTCTCATCCCTTCTCAACTGAAAAAACACAACACAAGGTTAAAACGGTACTCTGCTACATTAAGTGACACTCCCACATCCAAGTGCAAACAGCTGCTGCCTAGCAATTACAAGAAAACTAGTTCAAAATTTTTAGATGGTTCATTTAAATCACTATAGTGCCAATGGAAGCTTTGAGGTTTTATAAAATTAAGAAACCTCTTTTAGAGGGGAAAACCCCCCACACACACCCCAAAACCACAGAGCAGTAATTGGCATAGCTTAAGAGAGCCTGTGTTGCTGTGCTTCAGGAAGGTCTATCCACCTGAACTCCAGTAGCCTTTGGGCTGCAGAAGTACTCAGTAAATACTTTCTCAAAGCACAAAGACCTGAGAGTGAAGTAACAAACTAGTAATAGTAGTGTAATATTGTACATGAAAATTATACTGTTCACATTCCAAGCTTGTCTGCTGAAGCTTTAGAAAGGAGATATAGATCAATTATTTTGGAGGGATCAGCTCATTGTTACGGCAATACAGTTCAACAGAGAACAACAGTCCTCTGTTATAGTCACAGAATGTAAAACCTGATCTTCTTCTAGCTTGTCTGGAAGGAAAGAAAAAAATTCTTTGCAGCACTTTTAGAAAAGCAGAAGAAATTGTTCCAGAGGCCTAAGAGCAAGGACACTGGAAAACAAAGCAGGAACAGAGAGTTGAAGAAAAGGCTACTCTTGTTTCTCCAGATAGGCCACCTGTTTATCACAAGCTAGTATGTTCTTTGTCTTATTCCCGCAAGAAATTGAATTTGTTCCTTTATTTCTCCATTCCCTCCGAGATCCTGCACGTTTTGTGGAAAGGGACGTACCTGGCCCACGTGGCTAAACCCACAGGCAGATAAGAATTAGAACTGCTGCTGAGAAAAGGCTTCACCATGAGCTCAGCAGTGGCTGGTCTGACCCACCAGCTCAGCAACCAGCCCGTGTGGAGCTCAGGTATCTCACGATCTGCTTCCTCTCGTCCACCGGAGACGGAACGCATAATGGAACTGAAAACCTAAAGACAAGGGTAGCAAGGAGCATGAAGAGGAAATAGTGTTGCAGCACAGGGCAAACGTAGGACACAAATCTGGCAGAAAATATGCAAGATTAGTTCCACCTGTCGTGGAAGAAAATCTTGAAATTCTCAGGGATGAACTGCAGAAAGGGAGTAGTAATACACGAACAGACCAGCAGTTAGTACATCTTCTACACGGGCTGAATTTACAAAGAGATTAAGTTGGGATCTTCATTGCATTTTATAGCTTCCATAAGTATTCCAGAAAACTTTAATTGCACGTTTGAACAACGCCACTGGAGTTATCAATACCATATGGATTTCACAACATTACTGGTTTGTGCTGCATGTGTGACAGCCCACAGGATGCACCTCTCAGCACGGCACCATCCATTCCCCTCTGGACAAGCACCCCTCTGACTAGAGCCTACTGGAGAATTTTTCCTTTCTGAAATAAACAGAGTTACAGTTTTCTACTTACGTCAATTAACACAAAATAAAGCCCATGTACCTTTCAGTACTCCATAGGCAATCTTGATCATACAAGACCAACAGATTTAACCCTGCAGGAACGACTGGTTTACCTAATACCTGACATTCAAACCCAGCCTATATTCAAGCAGAGGTGATGTCTGCAGTATTCCACGCCATGAGATACTTCAGTATTGCCATCATGCTGCAGAGCAGTGGTCAGAAAGGAAGTCAAGACTCCCTACTGTCAGACAACAGATATAACCCCAATCTGTACAAAGAACTATCTTTGGGAAAAAAAAAAATCCAGTACTTTAGGGTAACATCCTCTTCCAGGAACATCCTGAAGGACAGCAGTAGTAAATAAGGCTGTCTGCTACCAGTATGTGCCCTTTCCAAAGCAATGACTGGAGGTAATTAGGTTATGTCCAAAATCATCAATATGATGAAGGTGAAAAGTGGTAAGAAGATGAAGAAACTTTTGTTCAAGTTTGGAACCAAGACACACCACATCAAGCTTAACCCCATCCCCCCATACTGCTATTCACTCAAACCAAAAAAAAGAAAACCAGAAAGTTTTAACTACATAAAAAGTAGGCTTGGCCTCTGAACATTTTTCAGTAATTAAAACACCTTATTTTGTTCCCACACCGAAGTGTTTTTAGTGAACAGGCAGAGATACTCACAAAGTAGTGCAGAAAGTTAATGTACTTTGAGAGATTCCTGCATTCAGGCTGAATTACCTGAGTAACTCTATACTTCAGCTTCAAAAAGAGTGAAATAAGGATAATTTAAACACTTTGTTCCGAAAAGGGTCACAAGCAGCAGATACAGAAGAAATTTTACAAGTGGAGAAAAAAACGTTCAAAAAGGTGAAATGAAGGTATTGTAGCCAAATAAAGTCGATGTGCAGGGAAGCAGTCAAAACAGCTTTGCTGCAGTTTTAAAACAGGACTTTGTATCTGTAAAATTCTCATGAATAAGGTAACTCCACAATCTCAAAAGTACAGCGATGTGAAAATTAAATGGAAAGCAATGATGACACTGTCCGAAACCAAGTTGTTATAACGCCACTGTAACCTGGCTACGATGTTGTTCTTTCGGGTTTAACAGGGAAGGTGTGATGGAAGAGAGATTTCTATGTCATAAATCTACCTTATCTTATGCTGAGAAATTCTGAGATAAATTGTTTCTCCATTCAACCAATAGGATAAGTTAATACATAAAAAAGAAAGCCACAGGCAAGTATGTAAGCATCTTGCATCACCTCAGCAATTTAAACACTAGCGCTGGGTTTCTCCCCAAAAACCATATTGATCCAACTTCATATTGCTTTGTACAACAGAGACTTAAGAACTTGAAAAATCATTCATAGTGGTGAATTCCATTTCTGAAGCAATTCAGATTAATCTTTTGGGGGATCTCTGCCTATTCATAACCACTACTCTGTCGTTAAGGCAAAGCAGACTTGAGACTCTGTTTTCACGCCTCTCCCTTCCTTGCAGGGCGAGGTACACAAAGTGACTTCAAGATACTGAGAACGCTAGAGAAAGCCATCGTGAAGTATTTGACACTGCAGCACCCAATTTCTAATACTCGAGCTGACCTGACAGAACATCCAGCAGGAAACAGGAGAAGAGAAAAAGGAACAGAAATACTGTATGATTAGCTTTGAACCTATCCACTATGTTTTTTATACAAATCCTTCCAGATGTTAGAGTACCAGAACAACCTCCTATTTCACAGCTTTAGGGCCCCAGATCTTCATGAGCAGGGCTGCAAGGTCACACTGTCCCAAGCAGTCAGAGCCAGCAGACTATTGTACCCAGACAGTGACAGGAAGTGCTGCCAACATGATTTTTGAAGTAAGAATCACCACGAGTAATTTCAGTCCACAAGCTTCATGCAGGATTTTGAGGAGACTCTTATTCATTGTACTGGTTTCTTTTAGTTTTCTTCAAAGTCCAATTAATTCTCAGAAATTTTTTGCTTCAGCTGTTGATTATCTTCCAGTGCGTCATTTTTGCTCTGCTCTTCTAGATTCTTAGCAGAATCAGGATTGTACCGATATAAATACCCATATGGACGGAGATGATAAATCAAATATTCCAAATGATACATAGTCACAGAATCAACGTAGTGGAATGAAACTGCTAGATCAGAGCAGCATCCAGGACCCTAAAATACAAAACAAGTCAAAAATCATCAGAAGGAATTGCAAAGCATGCCCTGGATTAAAGATCCAGGAAGAATTCAAACACATACTTGGCTTCATGGTAAGAAATTCACTACCATCCATCACTCATATCACTCAAAACTTAATGTTAGGCTAGCAGAATGTATCAGACAAATCTGCCAAAGCATCTTTCCAAAACAAAGTCAGACAGTCTCTTGCTTCTGTAATCAAGCCAGTGAAAAAATTAGCTGCTCTCGTTAATATCAGAGGTTTTTTTGCTTTTCCATACTTCTTTTTATGTTGGTGTTTAAACAAAAGCAAGCAGCAGCAAGCAGGTCTACACGCATTGCACTCGCATATGAAGGCACACATTCTTGTTACAAGTAAGAGCATTCATCCAGAGTGTATAACCCAAATGTGTGCGTGCACACACCGCTGGGTCTGTTCACACACCAGTTTGGCAAAATTGCCAGTATCTAACTCCCGACCTATAGAAAGCTGTAAGGAATCATTTCACAACTTCTTTTTTTTTAATCTATTAATTTCATTGACTTTATTAAAAATTTTTTTAAGAGCTAAAAGTTGATTGTTAACACATTTATTAACTCAAATTCAGCTTTGAGTATGCTTTCCTGGAAAAGTTTTGTGGTTTTTTTTTTTTTTAAATAAGATCTGATTGCAGAGCTGCTAATATTCAACTCTAATTGGAACTCAGATTAAATATTTAAAGCCACTGAAGCAAACAATTGTTATATAATTGCTATTCCTTCAACACCTAACTATATACCCTGTTTTTGATAGCAGATGAAGCAGTCTCTACCCAGACACAAATATGATAGGACGGGATCAAATACATGACTTCCATTATGGATCCCCACCACCACTGCACCAGTTACAGATGCCACTCTCCACAGCTCAGCCACCCATGAACTGCAACCACAGCTGAAGCTGCTGCCTCCTGACACACTGAATATGGTACCGTAACTGTTTTAAGCTACAGAGGTGCTCTAGCCGCTGAATATAAAAATAGAAGCTTTACAATGAAGAGTCTACTGAAGAACTACTTTTTATCCCCCCAGCTTTACTGTGTAAAATCCCACGTCCTATCCTTGATTTTGGCCACGTGCTCATCTCAGAGCTTGTTGAAAATTAATACCTCTAAAAGAGAGATGATAATCCTAAAAAAGAAGCCACATCACAGATTATACAACCAAAGTTTGCAACGCAGAATACCTTCAGATCACTTTAATTTCAAGTAGTACCCTGCTCTCTACCACACCCCTTTTTTATTCTTTTTTTGTTTAAACTGGAGATTTTGGACATGGAACACAAAGAACAATCCAAAATCCCAGCAGTAATAATGGTTCAGCCTGTAAATGCTTTTTATTGTTCCTACAACAAAAGAATTTTTTTACAGCAGCTCTGCCAGCTCTCATGCTTGCCTCCAGTTCTACAGAAGGTAGAAGCATCCAATACAACTACAGAAGGAAATCTAATCATTTTTCCTGGTTTGGGTCATGCTTTTATTTCACCTCTATGCAACGTTCATTCTTCTGTAATCTTTTCAATGGCATTCACTTTCATCACACTTTAACAACCTTCAGTATGAAAGGAAGGGCAGGGCAGGGCAGCTACTCACATTCAAGCCAGGTAGCTGATAATGGAGGTGTACTGCAGCACATCTCTGTGTGAGGGGCAGGCAGTACAGCCAGGCATACCCGTACCCACCAGCCCCACCAGTAACTTGGGATTCTCTTAGCCAATTCTAACCAACTGCAAACATGAGCACGTCTCAAAATTAGTTCTATTTTTACAGGGTTTACGTAAAAGTTTGCAGCTGGCTAGAGGATAAAGGCGTACCAGTGCCTCCTTCCCTTTCAGCAGGCTTTAATGTAACTAAGCCATACTGCTTGTACTGCTACAGTCAGCACACACATCCTGGGATGAGCCACGTCTGTGTGGTTTCTCACTGCACACTGGGAGCTGGGTGGCTGGAGGAGAAGCTAGGGACACCGAGAGGTAGGAGGGAAGAAAACAGAACACTAACTTTGCAAGGAAGGTAGTAGTGGCAACACCAAACGTGTCAAAAAGGTTTTGGCATTTTTTGCTGTCCACAGAGCACAGGAAAACAGCAATGAAAATGTAGAGCTTCATCAGCTCTCTCGAACATTAAGTTCTTAGCAATAGCTTTTAGTTGATGACTAGTGTGTTTAACACACCTGCACAGGTGTATCCCAGGATCACAACAAAACCTTCTTTTCTAGAACGTACTGAGCTGCTATTAAACTGCTAATTCACGCACCATACACATCCACACACATCCTAAGATTTCCTTCATAAAATGGGTACCAGGTTCCTACAGACTTACCTCTACAGCAGGGTAATAATTGTAATTCCAGTACCAGAATGTTTTTGGCAGGTATCCTCTGATTAAGTGATGTTCTGGAACGAAGGGATGAAAGGTTTCTCTGCCACTTGTATCCCTAGAGTCTCCTGCTTCCACATTAATGATCTCCATGCATTTTCCTAGTGCTAGGTCTTCAATAGAGGAACTGTGAGAGCATTTGTTCATTTTAAATGCCGTAACAAATCTCTTCAGAGCTTCTTTGCTTAGAACATATCCTGCTCCCCCACTCATGTAGCCTTGTTTCACATAAGGCTTAAACCTTCTTCCAAAGTATATTGGTTGTTCAGGACTGTATTTTGAAAGAAGCCATCTCAAATTGTCCAAAATAACATAGGTATCATCATCTGCCTTCATAAACCAATCAGCTTCATCAAAATAATGGTCATATACATATTGAAAAGCTTTAATAGTCTTCCAGTAGAGTTGGTCCCTGCCTTCTTTGGTTTCTAGGCCCACAGTTGGGAAGTCTTTATTTTCCTCAGAGCTCATAAAAAGTATTTTATTACAACGTTGGGCCCAAGTGGCCTTAACGTGCTTGGCTTTCTTTTCTAGATTTTGAGGTCCAGTCATGACCCAGCACAGTATTTTCACCTTCTGATACAGCCCCTCTGCAATATTTTTATTCTCATCTAAAAAATAGAGCAAAGTTCCAAAACAATATTAGACTTGACTGCAAAACACAAGAACAACCTCCCCCCAAACATTCTGTTTCTAGATCAGAAAAGGCATGCAGAGAGAGAAGAGGCATTTGCTTCAAAATGTTTGTTTAATGCATACATTAATTTCACTTCATCCTAAATCTAAGAAGACTTGCAAAACCAACAAACTAAAATTCTTAAACCCACTTCAACTTCACAGGATTAAGGAGAGCATAAGAGCCATATCAAAATGGCTATCTGTTCAGGGAAACGTGGCTTTAGAAAAACTTGATTTGTACAAAAAAACTGTTCAGGGGCAACCTCTTTATGGAGTCAGAGGACTAATGAAAACTAAAAAGCTGAATATTTTGTAATCATGAATGAACACAATTACAACACAGAAAGGTCAAAAATATTGTTCTGCAATATAAATATAAAATACAGCTGTGTTATATGTATATTCATGTTAACTGACAAAACCTAATAAATATTTCTAAAACAGCAACATATGTTTGAACAAAAAAAGCAGATGGCAAGCCAGAAATAGGATTTATCACCAAATCAAATTAAATATTATTTGTAAAAGATCAGATTAAATGAGTTAATATGAAACTAGTATTATCATTGTGCTTAAGTGTTTTTATTTGCAGACTATCCAACAGAATAAATACAGTTATTCAAGGTGTGTAATATGTTCGCCAAGCTGCCAAAGCATCCATTTCCCTCGAAGAAGCCTTTTCACACAGTGATTTTAACTAATGTAGAAGAACACTCCATCGAGAGCAAGATCTGCATAACTGATCTTAAAATATTCCTGCTTACACTTTATGCAAAGACAGATCAGATTTCTTTGTAAGCCAAGTTTGTGCGTTGCGTGTCTAATTGTAGAAAATTGTTACAAAGTTTTCAGTTTAAATAGCAAATTACTCATTAACATCATCTTCAGCAAATGCATTACAGTGCATTTTTTCCTCATCCAAACTGTCGCAACTCGGACACTATCTGTACTTAGGATTTAGAATTAACTCATTTAATGAGATGTGTCAAATGTAAAAGTATGCCTGAAATGGGAGAAGGGTCTTCTTGGGGAGGAGGGGGGGAAGTGGGGTGGAATTTCTCTGGTTCTGACTGTGAACAGCAATCTGTTTGGACTGCTACATGACCAGCCTGGCAAACAATGCCCACAGTGACCCCCCTTCCTGCCCCCCTCACTCCGCCAATTCCAAGTTTTACTAATCGTGTATTTTTTCTTAGCTTTATCTGAGAGGCTGGATCAAAAGTTACAAGTGGTCCAAAATTAGTTTCTTAAAGCTAAAAAGCAATTTGGCCACATCTACAGCACCAGCAAATATATCTGCTTAGCAAAACCACCATTTGATGTCAAGCATTCAGCTCACTGAGAAGTTCTTGCTTCAAACAAGTCTGGATACAGAAGCTGGACAAACAGTTGGGCTCTAATGAAAAAAAGTCACTAATAAAAATGTAAACAAAGAAAACCACCATTCAGTAGACCTCAGGACATCAAAGTTATTTAGATGCAACCTGAACATGGGGAAAGTAAGAGAACAGGATTCATACAAATTCTTGGCAGTGAAGAAAGCAACATTTTGCAATCCATGAAAAGGGGGCACATTATACAATTAGTCAGGTGTAACAAAATACCTTTATGCTGTCCAGAGTCTGCATTGAAATTCATTTGTCCTTGCAGCTGATTGTTATCGGTATCTGCCGAGTGCTGACCATGGGGATCATTGTGAAGGATATGAGGCTGAATCGTAACCTCTTCTTCTAGTATAATGCTGAAGAGAAGATAGCATACGAAAAATCCTATTGCTGATCCAAAAGTGAAGGTCAGAATGTTCATCACCGACTTAGAAGAGGCCATCTCCTGAAGGTAATACACTGTCAAAAGCAAATTAAAAATACATTAAGCTTAACGCTGCTCATCCCAGAAACTGAATCAAAAACGACAGGAAGAAATCAAGGGCTAAATATATGGAAGTAGAGATCTTGGTTCTAGCTCAGACTCAGCTCCCCCAGCCTTACATGGAAGTTTAAGTACAAGAACAATGCAAATATTCGCATAAAATTGTACAATTCATGTGAAAGGCTTACCATATATTCTTTAGCTTAAAATTATAAAGGACAGTCAATGACAACAGTGACTGTACATACAAAAACATTTATTGTGTTTATACAATATTTCTACAAGAATGTACACATTTAACACGCAAGGTATATTCACTTTTTTATTCTCTTCATCACACCTTAAAATGTAATGCTCAAGTCTTTTACAAAGCTAAAGGATGATGATCAAAGGCAACCTACAGGTCAAGATACAGTACGGTCATGAGATGTACTTAAACTTCAGGAATTCTTTAACAGATGTCAAACACAAGCAGGTTTTGAAGAGTTATAAAAGCAAATCTATTCTCAAAGTAGGGCAGTTTTACTTCCACTGTTTAGGAATTACTGAGGATACTCTTTCTTCTGAAAGTCTAAGACAATATCTGAATTTTAAAAATGGGTGTTTCTGTATGAAGAGGCATCTGGAGGAAAAGGGGAAGAAAACCCATCAGCCTCAAAGACCTCTTCTACACATCCAAAACGTTGCATTCCAGTAATAAACCCTTCACTCCAGCCACACCCTTGCTCCTCAAAAATGAAAGTACTCGGTTGACCATTTTTGTAAAATTAAACAAAGCCAGCATCTACACCTGTATAAAGTGAGTTTTAGACACCTGAACCAAGTGTGATTTTTTGTTAAACACTTGCCAAACAATTTCAGGCTGTTGAGGCCTTTTCATCTTTGCAAAGGGTTGAGATATTTTCTAAAAATTCATGACTAATCTACAAAAACACTGACTGGTAAATACAGACTGGATTCAAGCCAGAGCCTTACAAACATGTTGATGATGTTCCCTCCGGTAGGATCATTCTTGACGTCAATGGGCAGAACCCAATTTAGTTAGATAGGGAGCCAAAAAAATAAAATCGTGTAATGTACGGAGCATCGATGAAAAACATCGATCAGAAGAGAGCTGCAGCCACCAAAACAACTCATTTAGCCTGCACCCACTTCTCATTGGCTGCGCAGAGTCTACTGGAAAAAGTCTGTCCCCAAGCAAACTGCATGAATCACTTTGCAGCGACACGCA
The DNA here is from genome assembly GCF_000690775.1 of Eurypyga helias. NCBI lineage: Eukaryota > Metazoa > Chordata > Aves > Eurypygiformes > Eurypygidae > Eurypyga > Eurypyga helias. The sequence continues at coordinate 4,788 of NW_010243270.1, read as the reverse complement.
CCCCGAATACCAGCTTTCTGTCTCCCTAAGCGCTCTCCTGAACGGAAAGCGGAGAGGACAGAAAGCAGGTCTGCATATTGTTAGGTTGGCACTTTCACAAATGATCAGATTTACTGCACACATGCTCATCTAGATCATTTGAGAGCAAAGCAGCTCTATACATGTGGTATGCTTTCCTTCCCACGCTGCTAGAAAAATGAAAGAAAATGAGAAACACAACTTGAAGCACAAAATAAAAATCAAGAAACTTAAAGGTCATTACCAAATTCACCTAATTGTAGTTTTAATATAAAAAAAGCACATTATACAATTTTGTAATCATATGCTGCCTTCCCTCAATTCAGTCCTACATCCTGGTGGAGACCAACAGTTGCCTTTAGACATCACATCTGAAGTATAGTACATTATCATTTATGATGCAGGCCTTGAAAAAAATCACTTGGTCTCCAGCTTTATTTCTGTTGTCTTATATGCTTGCTACTAACTTAGGAAGAAAACATGGGGGGGGGAAGGAAAAGCCTGGATACACAAGCAGCTTGTGACACTGAAAAGTATCCACTGCGTTAAAACTATTATTTTTTCATTTTCTCTTTCCCCATCTATCCCCACAGTTCCCTCAAAATTTGCAGCATACAAAGGGAGACGGACAGAATGAAACAATGCCTTCCTTCAGCATATTAAAAGGGGAAAAAATAAGAATCCATGCATGCATGCAGCATAGCTACAGCACTTCCTAGAAGAAAAAGTCCTCATTGTTCCACTTCTCAGTATTAGGTGTCTCTCTGCCGTAAAACTTCAGTTATCTGCTCTAATAGCTGTTAGAATTACTCTTGCTTGTAGAGGAAAAAAAAAGAAATCACTGCTGCTTATTAAACTATGAAATTATGTTAAATTCGATTCTCTAAGAAAAGAAACTTCTATTGGTAATGTTAAAAGAGAAAGAAGTGCGTGCATCACATTTGGAAATCAGAAGTTGATTTGGTGGTATTCCACAAGCAAAGTGGATTTCTGGGAGCAGGTAGGGACAGATGCTGAAGCTACACATCATATTTGATACGAAATGCCTCTAGTTACACTTTTCAGTCTAAAATAATCTGCTCATCATTCTGTCAATTTTGTATCAACAGACTGGAACACTACATACATGCATGTGTATGCATATGCTTATAAACTCCACAAGAAAGCAGGACAGAAATCTTTTTTTTATATTATCTTGATATTTGACCTAAGTACTGTCTTCTAACTTGCCAGTAAAAGTAACTGAATGCTTTAGCAGTAGACTAGAACCAAAAAATATCTAAAAGACAGGCCAGTTCTTATCATGATAAGCATTCCCACTCTGAAACTTCGTTGACATTCTTTTCTACACAGGGATTTGTTCAGGGGCAAGACATGCAAACCAAGTCAGTGGTCAAGGTGAGGTTGGACCAGGTTCAAGCAACCTGACCTAGCAAAAGACATCCCTGCCCATGGCAGGGGGATTGGATGCAGTGATCTGCAGAGGTCCCTTCCAACTCAAACCATTCTGTGATGCTAGGATTTTGTGACATACAGAGAGGGACAAGGTAAGTGGAAAACCTACCAGGTCACTAAAAGATGCCCATTTTTATTCCTATTTCTAATTTTACTTCCCTTGCATTAAAAAACAGACACTATTAAAAGAAGTCAATGATTTCTGCATCTTCAGACTATCAGGAAACATAATTTTCCTGTGATAGAGGCTGCTGACCCTAGCAGCCTGACAGAGGCAAGGGTGCTGCAGCTCCATGTCCCCAGATCCGGCCGGTGACAAGGCTGAGGATGCATTCCCATGGCTGCACATGCAAATGTACATATGCACACAGCTGACCCTAAAGATCAACATAGCTAAAACAGTGTTCATGCAAACACAATCATGGTCTGGCCTTATGCTGCTCCCTCTCCTTAGCTGACCAGGGCAAAAGTCCGTTAGTAGGAAATACACGTACATAATGTGCACCCCACTGGGAACTCGCCTCAGACACTCCATCTATCCAGGAACCAAGCCTGAATCCTCAGCCTTGCCAGAGTCCTGCTCCAGTTCTTGGCACAGACCTCCTCACCCAGATACACACACACAGAGCTCCCCACAGGCCTACAGTGATCCCCAATAAATGGCCTCAGATGTTCGTGGATCCTTTTGTCTCCAGTTGTCCTGCTCAGACACACGCATGCAAACGAGCCTCCAAAAGGACTGCCAGACTTTGCAGTCCCTCCAGAAGCTGGCTTGGACCTCGTGGACTCTCATACTGCCAAACTGAAAACCCTCTGATCTCACTAGTACCTGTCCCACATTTACAGCTGCCTCAAAACTTGGCTCCCAAGCCCCTCGTCCAACTCACGGCCTAGCCCTGCATGGCACTCACTAGCAACCACACCTTGGCATACTTGCCAAGACAGTATGCATGCACTCTGGTCTCCCCAGTTACTGGCACTCCAGATACCGGATGACTTACGGTCTCCACTTCAGTTGCTGGCATTTAAACCCTTGCTCGCTCCAGCTTCTCCAGTTGCTGGCACACCCCACACAGAGGTGCCTATAACTTATGGCACCAGCCCAGTTGCTGGCACTTAGTCCTCAGTATGCACACATGAATATAGCAGAATTCCCTCATCCAGGAGGACAGTTAGAAATGGAGCTTAATGAGAAAAGTGGACTTGTTGTGGGTTATCTGACACAAGGCATGGCCAAAAATACTGATCAGCCACTTATTCACAAGACCCTTCTATCCCCCTATACTTCCGTTTTCCCATACTTGTTCCTCCCCTTGTTCCCTCCCTTTCATCCCTCCACTGAGCATCTCATAGTAGGTTTTGTACAATCACAAAATTGTACACAAGAGCAGCTGAGGAAACTGGGGTTGTTTAGCCTGGAGGAGGCTCAGGGAAGACTTTATCACTCTCTAAAACTACATGAAAGGAGGGTGCAGAGGGGTGGGTGTCAGTCTCTTCTCCCATGAGACAAGAGGAAGTGGCCTCAAGTTGTGCCAGGGAAGGTTTAGATTGGATATTAGGAAAAATTTCTTCATGAAAAGGGTTGTCAGTCATTGGAACGGGCTGCCCAGGGAAGCGGTTGAGTCAGCGTGCCTGCGGATATTTAAGAGACATGTAGATGTGGTGCTCAGGGACATGGTTTTGTGGTGGACTTGGCAGTGCTGGGTTAACGGTTCGACTTGGTGATCTTAATGGTCTTTTCCAACCTAAAGGATTCTATGATTCTAGGATGCTTTTTGGCCACATCCCATAATATGTCCCATATTCTGTAGGCAGTTACCTCCCTTAATCTTATAAGCTGTTCTACAGTCTTTCTGTTGATTTATCTTGATGTGTGTCACACCTGGGCAATGGGGGTGAGGGCTCTCCAGTGACAGAACCTGGGCTGACGAGATTAACAGGGTCCCCCCATCCCACAGTGCCTTCGTACAGTCCTGGTGATAAAACTTTTATCACACGAATCTAAAACACGGATGTTGCTCTACTAGCCTTCCCAACAAGGGTTAAGGTCACCTTCAGCATATTAAATGCACATATTCCTGTGCAACAGGAATAAATTATATTGGAGCCTTCCCCACCTCTCAAAAAAAAAGAAAATCCACCTTTAAAATTAATACTTTTAAGCAAACTGAGACCATGTAACTTTCTGATTTTGTTTCCAGGAGACACATTCAACAAAAAAAACACTCAAAAAAAAAGAAAATCCACCTTTAAAATTAATACTTCTAAGCAAACTGAGACCATGTAACTTTCTGATTTTGTTTCCAGAGGAGGCACATTCAACAAAAAAACAACAAAAAAAACCCCAAACAAACCTGGGATTTTGAAATTTACAGGGCAGAACTCTAGATACTTCTGTATATGTTTCATCTCAGTATCATTCCATAATCATTTTATGGGACGTGATTTCTCTTAATGAGAAATATGGTTAGCCTACACTTCCTCGTACACCTTCCTGACAAAGTGAAGGGGAAGCTCTGAGGCCCCAGCATTAAACAGAATTTAAGTGTCCTCCGAGGACTGCATAATTAGCAATGAAATTGATCTCTACCGGGCCCTCAGCAGTCAAGCAACGCATTAATTAAAGTTAAAATGTAGAAAACAGTTAGCTGTGCAATGCCCAGGAAAGCTTTTGTGCTGAGTCCCACTACTTCTAGAAGCTTCATACATACATGCTCATATGCTTCCAAAATGAAGATTTATGCAAAACAGGGGTAGATTTGCTAACGTTGCCAGCATCAAGGATTACTGTGAACTGCTGCAGTTTCCTACCAACTAAGCACAGATCGCATTTTCCACTTTCAAAACCACTGTTCTTTTAAAAAAATACAAAAATCTAGTGGCGTAAGCATTTTTTTGGAGAGGAACTTCTTCCATCAAAAACTCTTGGTTGTTCAACACAACAACAGAGACAACAAACGCCACGGTGGTTTGGTGCAGGTGGGCAAAACCAGCATTAAGACGTGTAACAACCCACAGCACAGGTGAGAGGGAAGAAAGATTTTGGTTCTCTCTTCCGTCATTGCAAACTCTGACACCCTCTCTTAGCAACAGGTTACCATGCCCAAAGTCTGCCTTTCTCGCCCTCCACTAACCCCGTTCTGGAGGGAACTGCGACGTCCGTCCAGGAAGTGCCCGGTACAGGAGCAGAAGGCACGGGCGGTGAGCAGCGAGCAGCTCCCGGAACCCCCTCCCCGCCCAGGCACCTTGCTCCCCCCGCCTGGCTCTGAGGGACTCCCTGTCCTCCGAAAAGCCCTCTGCTTCGGCGCCTGCCTC